>NC_051290.1:11841951-12024683 GCF_015220745.1 Sebastes umbrosus
TATACTGACTGGACTACTACCTCTTGTACTGCTGCTTGAGAGCTTTCTATACTGATATATACATATGAATGTACCCCCTGTGTTCCATATGGCTGCTGCATTAACACTGGGTTCATGTGAGGCATAACAAGAGGGGGGAAGCTGGTTTTTTCTGATGACGCAGCACGACGCTGAGTCAACACATTTTTTTAACGGCTCGGGCCATTAAAAAAAAAAAGCGAGAAAAATGGCTAAAAAAAGACGCACGTTAAGTTGTTTATAGACACAGCTATTACCCCCAAGTACAAAACACAAATGTGAACGGCGTGGCTGTATGCTTATTATTATTGGTCTTCACTCGAGGTGTCCAAAAGCAAACAAACAAATACAAAGGCGCAAACAGAAACGGGATACAACAATAACTTGTTTTACGCAACAATGTTGCAACATTCGAATTCAGCAACACATGATTCGAATTCGGCAACATGGCTTTCAATAGGAGTCCGATAATGTAACAACAGGCACGTTCTTTTTTTTTTCTCCCCCCGCACAGGAATGGATACAGTGTAACACCGAGTGATTTCCGTGCAACAACACGGTTATATAGTCGTCGTCGCTTTTAAAGTATACCCGTCAAAAAAAACACTCGCGCGTAAAAGACGCATAGGAGTTAATTAAGCTCCCCATGCGGCTCATATGAGGAAAATACTGCAGGGAAAAAAGGCGATTAAATAAAAAGGATCTACCATCTTACCTAGGCGGTGCTGTATTTCAAAATGGTAGCGCCTGCTTCCGTTTGCATGTCGGGCATTCTGCTGGAGAGGCTGCAGAGGGGGAGGGTGGAGGAGGAGGAGGTGGTGGTGGAGATGTGGTGGTGCATCACCAGGATGCTGAATCCTCACAAATATGACTCCCATGCACACAAAGTCCCCTTAGTTTAATTCATCAGAGCCACTAGAAGAGTGAAAGGCTGCCTCAGAGCTGCACAGGGTTCTGCTCTAAAGGGAGTGAGTTCAATTAAAGAGCTCATTATGTCACTTTTTTTTTTTTGCTTAACCACAGAGGACAGATCAAGTGCGAGATTTACTGCTAGTGCATGTTTTTGTATGACAAAGATGAAGAAGAAAATTAATCAGCAAAAGAAAGTTGATTTATCAAGCAAAAGCTCCACATTTCCTGGTTCCAGTTTTTCAGATTTATATCATTTTTCTTTTTTATTAATGGTTGGACAAAACATTTAAATATATTAATTTGGGCTATGGTGAATACAAATATTTTCACAATTTTCTGACATTTTATAGACTAAATTATTAATTAAAAAGTAATCTTTTTTTTTTTTTAAACTACTGAATTATTAATAATAATAAAAAAAACATTGGTTTCAGCCCTCACACACAAATGGAAAATGACACAGAGTGAGCATTTCTGAAAACGCAATAACCTTTTCACTGATTAATATCACTGCAAATTAATATAGATTTTGATTAATGGTCGGACATAAGAAAAAAAGCTATTTAAATATATTAATTTGGGCTATGGTAAATCAAAATATTTTCACAATTTTCTGACATTTTATAGACTAAATTATTAATTAAAAAGTAATCTTTTTTTTTTTAAACTACTGAATTATTAATAATAATAAAAAAAACATTGGTTGCAGCCCTCACACACAAATGGAAAATGACACAGAGTGAGCATTTCTGAAAACGCAATAACCTTTTCACTGATTAATATCACTGCAAATTAATATAGATTTTGATTAATGGTCGGACATAAGAAAAAAAGCTATTTAAATATATTAATTTGGGCTATTGTAAATCAAAATATTTTCACAATTTTCTGACATTTTATATGCTCACAAATGATTAATTAAAAATGAACCTATTTTTTTTAAAACTACTACAACTACTGAATTATTAATTAAAAAAAAAAAAACATTGGTTGTAGCCCTACATTGAAGTTGCGTTCACAGCCCTCACACACAAATGAAAAATGACACAGAGTGAGCAATTCTGAAAATGCAATAAGCTTTTCACTGATTAATATCACTTCAAATTAATATATATATTTGGATTAATGGTCGGACATAAAAAAAAAGCTAACTAAAGATATTAATTTGGGCTCTGGTAAATAAAAACATGTTCATTATTTTCTGACATTTTATAGACTAAATTATTAATTAAAAAAACTATTAAACTACTACTACTACTAAATTATTAATAAAAAACAAAACAAAAACAAACATTTATTGCAGCCCTACATTCAAGTTGCGTTCACAGCCCTCAGACACAAATGGAAAAGGACATTGACTGAAAATTTTGGGGAAAATTCAATAACCTTTTCACTGATTTATGTCACTGCAAATTAATATATATTTGGATTAATGCTCGCACATAAAAATAAGTATTTATAGACATTACTTTGGGCTCTGGTAAATAAGGACTTTTTCACAATTTTCTGACATTTTATAGATTAAATTATGAATTAAAAAAAAGAAACCACACATCAATCGATAATATAAACCAACACTGGTAGCAGTCCTACATTCAAGTTGCGTTCACAGCCCTCACACACAAATGGAAAATGACTGACTGAATATCTGGGGGAAAATTCAATAAGCTTTCACTCATTAAGGTCACTGCAAATTAATATAGATTTGTATTAACGGTCTGGCATAAAAAGGGCTATTTATAGACATTACTTTTGGCACTGGTAAATATTTTTTTTTCACTATTTTCTTTTATTGACTAAATTATTAATAATAATAAAAAAAGAATCCACACATCAATCGTATAAATAAACATTGGTTGCAGCCCTACATTAAAGTTGCGTTCAAAGCCCTCACACACAAATGGAAAATGACACTGACTGAACATTTGAAGGAAAATTCAATAAGCTTTTCACTGATTAATATCACTGCAAATTAATATATATGTGGATTAATGGTCATGCATCAAAAGAGCTAGTTATAGACATTAGTTTCAAGTCCAGGAAATAAGGAAGTTTTCCACAATTTACGGACTAAATAGACTATAATCCACACATCAATCGATGATATAAACAAACACTGGTTGCAGCCCTACATTCGAGTTGCGTTCACAGACCTCACACACAAATGGAAAAGGACACCGGCTGAACATTTGGGGGGAAAATTCAATAAGCTTATTCAGGCGTCACCAGGACAAGACAGAAGTTCAATTTGGACAATCAATGCAAAACTTGCTACACTCTCATAATATGGCCAATAGCATGCGTGTGTGCATGCTATTGGCCATATTATGAGAGTGTCCCAATAATGATGTCTTCATCAAGAGGGAAAATGTCAGCAGGTAGAAGAAGTGTTGTACATTATCATATTATACTTCAATCATCATGTACAATTTGTGACAAGAGACGATCAGAAAATTGTCAGTTTCCTGTGTGGCTCTAAAGTTGGCTGCTGCAAACGATGAAGGACTCAAACTTCATGTTGAAAAAAACAGCTGAGCACACAATCCTTAAGGAACCCCTGCCTTGGCCTTTCACTCTGGATAGAATATGACTCTCTCGCTCCTCTAAGCGCTGTACTCAAGTCACTCACACCACCTTATGGATTTAAAATGAACACACTGCAGATAACGGTGGCACAGATTCCCTCGACATGTCCCGAGTTAGCCCAGTGATTCCAAGCGCCCTCGCATTGAGCCCCTTTAATGAATGGATTTTTTTAAGATTACATGTCGTGGTGGATCCATGCTGCACACGTGAATCCCCGATTCTGGATTTGTCCATGTTTAAGCCACTACTACCACCTGGAGTGGCCGAGGCTGCACCTTTCTGTCACTTATCACTTACTTTTAGCTATCTATTTGGACTTTTCTGTTGCCGTTTTGGCTACTTTTTCCTCAATCACAACACTGATTTTACAACTCAGCCTGACACCGCCAGATGGTTTGTTACACAGAACCATTTGAGAAGTCGTCATTAGAAACTGTTTGGAAAAAGGGCAGGCACTTTCAAAGAATACTTGGCATGTGATTGGATCAACCGTCTGTCAATCAAACTCTTGCCGAAGCTAGTCGAGAGAAGAACTTCGGTGCCGCTCTTTGCTCTTCTTTCAATGAAGAAATACTCTCCAGTTCTGATATAACTGATGCCACTGCAGCTACGCCGTTATTGTTTAGAACGAACAGTCGCCTCTCTTGTGTCGTCACAACGCGCGTAGCTGCCAGTAGCTCTTCGTATGACGCCGATTGATCCATGATCTGGCTTGCCGGACACAAACGCATTACTTGAAGCCTGACAAGATGTTTTTTTCGTGTGATATGTGATCCCGCGATTGTTGCGTGATCTCTAGGACATCACGAGAAACCAGCTGCCGTACAAGGTAAGCATGGATGTATAAAGACAATATGTATATTGGTATAATACTGTGTATAGGAGGCTTGCATAATTAACTTAAACACTTTAATGCCAAACTGTAGTTCATTTATCCCAAACAGCCAGTACATCAATTTAGGCAGTGATGGGACAATTGTGTCAGAGGCGAATGGTTATACAAACATATAACAGCGTTAACGGACATCTAGCTAATCAAAGGTGACTTTCACAAAGTCCCAGGCTGGTTTTAATCTGCTTTAGTGCTTCTAAAATCCTCAGAGGACAGTAACTGCAAGAGGATTTGATTTTATCACAGAGAAAAAAAAGAAAATCAAGAAGGCCATTGTTTTTTTGGTCATCTGTCAAGCTGTATGCAAACATATATTTCAGTGCTCTGACCCTCTGTCGACAAACGTCCTCTGCATTTTCTCTCCAATGTGCCCTTTCTGTTCAAACAGCCCGACGCAGGTTACAGACGTGGCTGGTGTTTGTGCCCAAGGTTCAGAGGTGTGCCGCCGGTGTCTCTGTGTTGTTGGCCTTGCTTCGACCTTTCCCAGCTATCGGCCGGTCTCTCTCCTCCCACAGCGTGACCCCGTCACAGGCACAAATCTGTTTGGGGTTTTGGAAAAGACCTGCTGATCGGGCGATGATCCCACAGGCCAGTCTGTGGAGGAGAGGGAAAGAGACAGTGTTTGAAACGATGAAGAAAATCAGCTACAGAAGGCCAGACTCGTTACTTGACAATTACTTTTTAAAGGGCTCATTTAATAATTAATTATTTAGTCTCAACTTTGGAGCTAGTAGTTTGACAACAATTCCAACTCTTTGATTGTTTTGTTAAATTTTAATTATAGTTTCTAGTCATGCACATCTTGACTAGGTGTGTCTTGAAAATAAATGATTTACTCACTCAATTAATATACACTAACAAAAACCTAATGCATTACTGACACAGAATAGAACCCGATAGAATGTGGTCGCAATAATTTAATACAGATTTTTTAATACATTTAAAATACATATAGATTTATAATAATATTTATGTTGATGTTAAAGGATAACTTTGTTTTGTTTTTCAACCTGGACCCTATTTTCCCATGTTTTTGTGTATAAGTGACTAATGGGTACAACACTTTTTGAAATTGGTCTAGTATTGAAGTTTTCACAGTGACAAACTTGCATATCTATATAAACAGGCAGTAGGCAAATTAAGAGAGACATCTTATAATAACATCACTAAAGATTCAAAAATGCCCATCAAGTTGGATCTCCACCTCTCAGGGACCTGGGCTACTGGTGCTAAAGTTGTTCCTATTATTTTGTCCACCCCTTGTAACATTGAATGCATCTATGAACCTTCTACCCAGCTGAAACCAGTGCTGTTGACTCACCTTTCCCCAGAGTTCCCAGTCCGTATGGAGAGAGGGTGATCGCCTTGACCCAGGTCGTCCTCGTCTGCATCCACCACCAGCGATCGGCCAATCACATCCCATACCTGCAGCGTGGGCACCAAGGTATCAGTGAAGAAAGAAGCTGCCATTCGGGGCCTTTCCCATTTCTTAGTTTGTACATCCTCAATTCCTTTCCTCGCCTCCTCTCCTCACGTCTTAGTCCTGCCCATCATAGATGCGAGCAGAGGAGTCAAGGCATTTAACAAAATGAGACATCCTTGCCTTGGAGCGGTCATTTTTAAAGCTACTTTTTTAATGTGTCACGGGTGCCAAAAAGACTTCCGCAAAAGACACACCGGTGTATCCTCGCTTATAGCTCCTCCGGCAAGCCTCGTCGCTCCACGAGATTGATTGATTCCCGGGTAACAATCCAGAGGAGCGAGGAGACGAGGAGGCACAAAATTGACAAACGAGAAGAGCATCTGGTGTTGTTTTGGAAATTAGATGTTTCTATTTGACATCTTTGTAGTTACCTGCCTTTCTACCAGTGCCAAATGTGTGTGTGTGTGTGTGTGTGTGTGTGTGTTACCTTTAGCTGACTGTCCTCTTGTCTAAATGAGGCTCTGCCATCTGGTCCAGCGACTATATTTCCCAGATCACCTACATGCTGCAAGACAACGACACACAGTGAATAAATAACACTGAACCGGAGACGTAAATACACAAGAGTATACAGCATGAAAGCCAGGAAACGCTGCCTTAGACTTTGTAGCTCTGACAGTCTGCCACATACTTTTATTGAAAATGTAGCACCTGAAGCAGAACTGCTCAAAGTGGCTCCCGCGGGATGTATTTGGCATATACGTCTTACATTTTGGCTCATGTTGAAATGTTATCAAATCTCAGGAGGGATTTTGTCAGAATTTATGAGAAGAGGATCCATTATTTACTAACTCCTTTTACATCTAAATGCTCTAGCACCAGTGATCTACAGCACGGAGTCTCCAAAAATTATTAAAAATGCATATAATGGTAAGTTATTTTTAACGGGATTGCATTGCTAGGCAACAGCTTGGGTCCGTGTTTACTTCCTGTCAGCTTATGTCATTCACAAACAACCCAACAGGAAATAAACCGGGACACATTCAGTGAAATGGTCTATAGAGTTTTAAGGAACAGGTATGACTGTACCCTCTCAGAGTCCCCTGGACCGCCGTGTTGTCTTCCAAAGGGGTTATAGTGATCTCCACAACTGTAAAAAAAAAAGAAGAAGTAATTAAATTTAATTAAATATAAGTAAAGTAAATCGTTGCTTTTAGTGGACGTTTATGACGGTGCCAGCTTGCCCCAATAGCACCATATTGCAGCCCGTAAGCAGCTGCCGCCTACAGCGCTCTCCCTCAGTACTGGACCAATTTCAGAAATGGTTGTCACTATTAGTCACTTAGACATAAAAACATGGGAAAATAGGGTCCAAGTTGAAAAATACTGAAGTTACCCTTTAACTAGACCAGCCTTGTTTGTTCCCGTTCATGCTTGTGCCTGATGCAGCTCTGTGGTCCTACCTGAGGCAGTCCAGTGTCAGGTCCCCCAGGGTGTGGACGTGAAGGCCGTGGGGTCCAGGCTCCAGCCCATCGATGGTTCCATCAATCAAGCAACGCTCCTCTGACAGCTGCAGGAAGCGCACCACCCCCTGGATCTTCCCCACACCAGCAAGCATGGCCACAGCTGAACCCAGGTCTGTCATAAAGACACAAGATGTCCTAAATGTTTAATATGTCTGTGATCGTGTTCACACATCTGGACCGACCTGGTTAGATGTTACTGCAGTTCACATATTTGGAATAAGAATGCATTACAAATGCGTCTCATGTGATCAGATTACGTTTCTCAGCTCACATTTGATTTTATCGAAGGGAAACCATGACTTAAAACTCCTTGTGATGTGATACGTTGTCAACCATAACCAACTGTGTTTGAGACGTTAGCCGTGCTAAAGTCGATTTGGCACTCCCCTCAGTGTGGTCACAGATGCATTTGCATTCACACTACACCACATATATATCAGGTCACATATGTACCACCAAGACCACATCAGAGTGATCAGATCACAGTGCACACTGAATATGTGCAATCGCACTTCTATTTAGAGCTTTCTACTTGGTGATGTGTTTATCCAGGGCGTGTTTTATCGATATGTGTGAAGAGAACCAGAGTCTCAACAACTGAAGCAGCATTTAAGTCTAAATTAATGAGCATCTTTGCTCTGCAAGGAGATCAATGAACAGCATTAATAATACGTTTTAGTAGCCAGTATTTCTGTAGACTTTTTCCACCAATTTATCCATCTATTGAAAGCAAAATGACCGAATAGTGCCTTTAAGCTGTTTTTCTACGAGTGAATCCCTGTTTTGTTTATCTCGGGCACATGCACGCACGCCTATGAAGGTGACACAATACACCTTCATTGGTCCGGCCAATGGTTTCACACAATTCGACTGATCTACAGGTGGCAATAATACAACTAGATATGCTGCAAGGCGCCAACAAAAGTAAGGAAGAAGGAGATCGTAATTCATAATGTATAGGAACATCATTCTGAGGAGACAGGCTGGTTTGTTAGACCTCAAGAATGCATACAATTAGTTTTGGTGAGAATGTAAGGATCATAATTTTTTTTTGTTTACGTATTTTTCATACGTAGTCTTATAAAAAAGTCTACAATTAATTTAAATAAGTAAATATCTGATTCAAGAAAAGGTTAACAAGATTACAAATCGGACCAGACTTTTGGTGTATGAACATTTTCAATATTTGATGCTACAGATGCATCTCGGTCGGTACCAGAGTGTATTGAGGTTCGATACTCTGGTCCTGTGGTTTCTCACCTTGCTGTGATCCTCCGATGCCTTTCAGCACGGCCCTGCGTCCAGTGCTCTCTATCAGAGCATGCACCTCCGCGCTGGTCAGAGTCGACTCCACCAGCACCTCCTCCTTACCGACGTCGACGCTGACAGACGTCACTCCTGCAAACACATGAACAGAGATGAAAATTATCATGTGATAGATACACAAACAGACAAATGAATGGTTGAAGCGAGTGACATTATCTGCTTCCATCTTCTCAAGTATGAGGATTTGCTGTTTTTCTGTTTTATACAGCACCACTCTAAATTGAATCGAGTCACTTTTCTATTTTCTTACGCTTATGAGTGCCTGAGGAATGAATATGGTGATTCTTAAACTCAAAGATATTCAGTTTACTGTCATAGAGGAGTAAAGAAACCAGAAAATATTCACATTTAAGAAGCTGCAATAGCTCTTAAATCTCTAAGGTATGTTCAAAGGCCAAAAGTAATAAGGGGGCGCTAAAGAGCCAACATGCCACACCCAAGCCCAATTACACCACCAAATCAAAGTAATTACTAGTGTGAATATGTGTGTAAAGTTCCATGAGTTTTTGTGCATCCTAAAGTCCTCAAACATGTGTTCGGAAATTTTAGATTAACACATGAAATCCAATGGCTGACTTCCTGTTCGCAGAAAAAATCGAAAAAATATTTAGTACGCTCTTGCAGATGTGAGCAATGACCTACTTCAATTTCTTGAAGATCGAAGTAACTTATAGGAAGGAAGAGGCCCCGGAGCTGTTGATGTCTCACACAGAAGGTTTATTGAGATTTGATCAAGGAACAATTGTCAGGACTCCACGTTGAGGTGCTCTCTGCGTGAAGGCCTCACAACTCTGCCCTTCCTCCCTGGTGCTCAGTGTTTTACCCCTTATCATGTTTTGACTTACTCTGTTCCTCTGGCATCTCTGACCCCGGTTGCCCCAGCGACTGGCTCTATATGGTCCCTACTACAGACACAGCTGTACAGATAACGGTGGCTCCCCCGTAGACAGGAATCCCACCCAATAATGTCAACAGAGGGACACTCTTGACAAACACTCTGACCTCCCGACCAAGAAGAGAGGAATTACAGTTTTTCTCAATTGTTTACACACAAATACTGGTACTTGACACACAATGACCACAACATGTAACTCATGCACCAACCCCCTGAACCAATTCTGCTAAACTACAAGCACAATTCCTGCTTTACACTCAAATTGCAGTTCTAAAACACACTTTTTTCAAAACACTACACACAATTCTCTGCATTTGGCACAATTTTCATGAAGAAAATCTCGTTTTCACAAGGAACACACTGTCATTCAAAATTCTAAAGTCAATTGCCCTACTATGCACACTGACTCATCACATGGGCAAACACCTGTCACACAGTGTTACAATTAGCAATCAGTTGATGCTTTTCATGGCTGGATTCGACATGCTAAGCGATATTTCCCCCGCTGCTTGGCCAGGGAAAACATTGCTTGTGATGTGGATGAGGTGCTGTGGCCAGAGCGAAACAGAAGAGAGGATGCAGCATAGTTTTTTTTTTCGTTTTTTTTACTGTAACTGTATACAGTAAATTCTTCTGTTGTTTTGTATGTAGACCACTGTATGTGCAACTTTGTGTTGGTTGGGATGTACACTGTGTACATTGTTTTTGTGGGGAAAATAAAATATATTTGTTACCGTGTATTTGTGTGTTCTGAGTATAAAAACAATATTCTAAAATATTTTACAACACACTTATGTATGTACTGTCTGTAGTAAGTGTAACACTGAACAAAAAAAAGGCCTAAGTCATCATGATGAATGGAGAAGAAGTGTTTTCCATTCATCATAGTGTTTTACATTGAGCACATCAGTGTTCAACTGGTTCTTATAAATGTCTATTCATATGATGGTTTGTGTGTGTCATTTGAAAACAAAATACCATTTTGAGAAGAAATAACATTGTTTTGAATGTAAAGTTTCATTTTGCAGGAGAATTGAGGGGTTTTGCCCATTGTGTGTGTGTTTTTTGATTTGTGTGTAGAATTCTGAGAGTATGAGGCATGCTTTCAGAAAATGTGTGTAAACAATCGAGAAAAACTGTAATAGAAAATTCCATCACACTAAGCGCCTCAAAAATGCGATCCCGCAGCGGAAATAATATTCCCTAGAAAAACAATAGGTTTCAATAGGTTTCCTTGCACAATAGGTACCTGGCACTTTCGTGCTCTGGCCCTAAAAATGAAGCATTGGAATACTGATTTGGAGGTCGATTACTATATTGCACATTGTTGCATGTTCAGCTGATCTGCTGTGCACTGACTTAAAGTCTCTAGGCTACAGTCATTCAATTTGGATTAGTTAATTGGCAGTTTACCAATTGAAAGTTGTCTCTATTTATCTTACAAAAAATCCTGTACATGTTATTGTTTTATGCATTTCAATGTCAAGCACTACTTATAAGAAAATGCTGCTATATAAATGAACTGTGCTTGCCTGGCTGAGTAACATGACATGTTCCACTTTGTACTGGAATGCATGAAGAAAGGTCATGCCATGAACATGGCTGACATTATCTGCTGTGTCATGTTAACTAGAGACACTAGAGAGAGCATTTACACTGCTGCTAATCCACTGATCAGACAAAGAGCTGGTTCAGGATGTAAACATGGATATGTTTCAGGATAGTGTTCATTGTTTTGTGAGTAAAAGCTCCTCTTTCCTACCTGGTTTACCCTCCAGAGCAGCTCTGACTTGAACTGCGCAGCTCTCACATGTCATCTGCACTGCAAACTCCAGCTGTGGAGGAATAAACACACGTGAACACTAATACCGTGTAAAGATGTGATCAACATCTGGAACTGCAGCTAAATGTGAAGCTAAAGCATGACAAAGAGTTACTGTCAGACCTTGGTTGGCCGCGCTGAGTCCATCTTGTTACCGCTAGTTGCAGCCTGGCTGATGAAAGCTGCATTAAATAGATAACTTCCCACTTTTCTAGACACGGAAACAAACCAGCTAGAGCTGCTTACAGGCACCGCCATGTTGGTGAGGTCATAGTGACGCGGCCGTTACCACGTTACCGTTGCCACGTTACCGCCGCCATGTGTCGAGGACCCGCAACTGCAACGGGCACATTCTGGTCTTGTGGAGATGATGAAATAAAATGAATTGAAATGAAATGAAATTAAAAATTAAAAATTAAAAATTAAAAAATAAATAAATAAATAAATAAATAAAATAAAATGAAATGAAATGAAATTTAATAAAATACAATAAAATACAATAAAAAAATAAAATAAAATAAAATAAAATAAAATAAAAGTAAATAGAAAATAAAGAAAATAAAGAAAGAAATAAAGAAACAATTAAGAAAAAGACTAATGCATATTTCTTGTGATTCATTAGTTGAAATAAAAAAAAAAATTAAATTAAATAAAACAAAAATAAATAAAGAAAATAAAGAAAGAAATAAAGAAACAATTAAGAAAAAGACTAATGCATTTTTTTTGTTCTGATTCATTTGTTGAAAATAATAAGAAATAAAATAAAATAAAATAAAAAATAAAATAAAATAAAGAAACAATTAAGAAAAAGACTAATGCATTTTTCTTCTGATTCATTGGTTGAAATAAAAAAAAAAAAATTAAATTAAAAAAAAAATAAAAAAAATAAAAAATAAAGAAAATAAAGAAAGAAATAAAGAAACAATTAAGAAAAAGACTAATGCATTTTTTTTGTTCTGATTCATTTGTTGAAAAAAATAAAGAAATAAAATAAAATAAAATAAAAAATAAAATAAAATAAAATAAAATAAAGAAACAATTAAGAAAAAGACTAATGCATTTTTCTTCTGATTCATTAGTTGAAATAAAAAATAAATTAAATTAAATAAAAAATAAAAAAATAAAAAATAAAGAAAATAAAGAAATAAATAAAGAAACAATTAAGAAAAAGACTAATGCATTTTTTCTTCTGATTCATTAGTTGAAAAAAAATAAAATAAAAAAATAAAGAAACAATTTAGAAAAAGATTAATGCATTTTTTGTTCTGATTCATTGGTTGAAAATAAATAAATAAATAAATAAAAAATAATCAAATCAAATCAAATAAAATAAAACAAAGAAACAATTAAGAAAAAGACTAATGCATTTTTTCTTCTGATTCATTAGTTGAAATAAAAAATAAAATAAAATAAAATGAAATAAAATAAAAAATAAATAAATAAAATAAATAAAGGAATAAAGAAGCAATTAAGAAAAAGACGAATGCATTTTTCTTCTGATTCATTAGTTGAAATAAAAAATAAAATAAAAAAATAAAAAAAAAATCTTGATTGTTTGAAAGGTTTTAATGAAAATAAAAGGTAAGAGAATTTTATCAGCTTTTCTTCTTCTGTATTCAGAATTCAACGCTTTTATTTTTTAAATCAATATAGCAATCAAGACTTTTCAAACCAATCTACACACACACACACACAATACAACAATAGCATCACTTGGACAACATATAGCAGTCATGTTTATTGTAATGGATTGTGGGTAGGTGATAAGAATAACTCTTATATCATGGTATATGTAATTTTATATCATGATATCATTAGATATTGTCATATAGTTCAATTTGAGTTACTAAAATGATCAGATAGGAATGTATTCTGCAGTCAATTCAGTCAATAAAATACCTGAAAATCATGAACTTGATGCAAAAATCAAACGTTGCCACAAAGCGGTCCTCTGATGGTTGACACATTTCTATCATCTTATGGTATGTATATCATATAGGATCCACGAGGGCTGCCTTAGTCGACTGAACAGTTGTTAGTAAGATTTCTTTAGTTGATTAGTCGTTTTTTTATGCTTTTTTTTTCACGCTGAATGACTTATTTCTAAGAAACTTATGAGCACATCTCTTTTTAAGTGGTGCTTTTGAGTGATTCTTAGTGGAGAAACTCATCTGTTGATTAAATCAACTAATATGTTAGTCCATAAAAATCTTTAAGTGTTAGTTGACTAAGAATTTCTTTGGTCGAGGACAGCCCAGGCACCCACGTTTCAAATCTCTGAAAGCTGATTTTCATACCACACTGACATGAATGGCTGCCTTCAGGTTGGTAAAACACACTCAGGTACTAAAAAGAAGGCTTATAAATGGGCTAAATCAGGCAAAGTACTAATATAATGAAATTGCAAGAATTGTATGTGCACATGGGAACAGTATGTGATGTTTTCTTATCAGGGTCAGAGGAGGGGGTTATCAGAAGATTGCAGAGTATGGATAAACCACTGGGAAGGTTGTAAGCAGTAACAGTGATTGCTTCCTGCGGTATGTGGTGGCCTCCAATTCAATTTCATAATGTATATAGATTATTGTTACAAAGTCGATCTTTGCAGATTAAAGCTCTGCGTTCGGTATGGGATAGATCGCCACTAAGCTGATGACTGCTTCTCAGAGGACACCAGTGTGTGTATCACACCAGTGTGTGTATCATATCATCTTCTTTGATAGCGGAGATAAGCCACAGGAGGTAGCAGATGACCGTGATGTGTGGCGTAAAAAAAAAAAATCTGGGTCGCAAGTCTAAAATCAAACCTCCACCAACTAAAATTGGGATGATGAGTTTTTAGAGTGACACACATTCGCCGCCGTGCACGTGCGCTCATCTACAGCGGGTGCTGATCCAGAAACACGTCCGTCATTCGCGTCAAAACAACACCATGTTTTACACAGAAGGAAAGCCAGAGTGGCAGCTCAGTGAGAACACAGCTCCTTCTGTGTGGCGGCTCATTGGCTTTGACCTTTGACCCTGCGCTCAGTAATATGACCGCAGGCTTTAAGAGAGCTGAGCCAGTGTGCACCAGGCTCAAAACACTGCCTTGTGTGTGTGTGTGCCGAGCAGTCTTTTTCTCTCTACAGCAGCAGCAGTTCATTTATTCGCTACATGGGAAACTGTCTAAAACCTTTCGCCCTCATGTTGATCCTCGACACTGAGCTCTCCGTTCAAAGGAGTTGGAGGGAGAGCTGCGGTGACACCTGAGCCCAGGGGAGGGGAATTTCACTAACACACACATATATACGTACAGAAACACACCAAACACACACACACACACACACACACACACACACACAAGAGAACTGGAAAGCAGAGCGAAACCTAATCACTACACGAACATTGTCCTCAACAGATTCAGAGAGAGGACAGAATAGGAGGAAAAGAGGAGAAAGTAGGGATGGAGAGGAAGATGAAGTATGAGGAAGCAGAAGAAAGAAGTGGACAAAGAGAAGTGTATGTGTGGGTTCGGAGGGCGGTGTGCAGCAGTGATGACAGGAAGTGTTGACAGCCCTGTTTGGAACAGTAGAGGTTTTATCTGTACTAAATGAGGCACTATCCTCCCCGACCTAAAGCCCATCAGCACATGGACCTGGAGTCTGTTATATTTGTCTTATTGAAAACTTCAAGAAGGTGAAGCGGCTCTTGTTTCAGCGACTAATGCAAGGAGGCAAAGCAAGCAAAACTTTATTTTTAGAGCGGGGACGATACAGTGTCCTTCACACAGAAACCAAAAAGGACTGAAATGCACACGTTGTGTACGAAACAATAAGACAAACCGTAGAGTGTGAATAATTCACATCAAAACTAATAAATAACACAGACAATAAGTTTGTCTTTACAGCCTCTTTTCCCATGCGTGACAATGGGACACACCCAAACTCTGACGCTCACGTCGATTAGATCGCTCACCCAGTAACATTGTTGTTTTTCGCTCTTAACTTTGTCACCAGTAGCTGCAGTTGTGACTTCATGAATGTAACGGGGTACCAAATGACATACTGATATGCTTTTAGTCATGATTATAGGTGATGACGGTACAATATCTGAAATTACAGGCACCAGAAGCTAATAAAAAAAGTGCAGTGCATTTCTTTTACCTGTAGTCTCTACACCACAAATGCCTACACCTCAGTGTGGGTGTAGGAATGACACTCACAAGTTTTCAGTTTATTTGGCTGATTAGATCTCTGCTCACTGTAATGTATTTACATCTGTCAGCCTTCACTGCACCTGTTTGGGCATTCTTATCATTCTTGTAGGTAGATGGAGATTTGTGATCTCATGAATTCCACCTTCAACCTGACCAGAGGTCTAATCAGCCAGAATAACTGAAAACAACTGTGTGGGTGTTCAGAGGTCAAACAGGTTCAGCTTATACAGAGTTTGAACAAAGTGTTCAGATGTACAACAAAAAACAACAAATGAGTAAAGATCTTCCAGTCCCTTCGAGTTGGTACTAAATGTGATTACTACATTATGAAAATGCCCAGTGATTGGCAGTTTGGTTATAGCGAGTTCACTCTACTCGACTTCAGCCCTGATTTTCCGCTTCCAGACTAGCGACTAGAAGGGAGCCTGTAAATTGCGAAATTTGATCTGAGATCTGCAAAAACTCTCGTGAGACTCGCTGCCAGACGACCTAACCTAATCTCAACCATTCGAGGCATACGACATGACACAGGAGGCTGTTGTAACTTGACTCTACATATTCCAATCTGCCCCAAACTTCACAAGCTGGATAAGAATCCCGGCCTGAAGACATATACGTTCCATTATTGAGTTATCGTGATTGCGCCACCTACTGGCAACAAGAAATGGTTGTATACTGCCACCTACCCTCATAGAAGTGCCTTTTAAAGATGCCCCACTGGTTCTCAACAGGTCATTTACAGCGCCACGCGCTCTACGCAGAAAATACCCTCTAACTGTTGCGTGCAGTGTCCGACTTTCATGGAAATGCACGGCAGCGGGTACCCCGACGTACGCAAAGGGGCGAGGGCCTGTTCAACGCTGCTTGCAGCTTTAATTATTATTATATTACTCTGTTAATGTTGACAGAGTCTGCAAACTATGCAGGATGGAACCTGCCAAAATAAATAAATGAATAAATAAATAAGTAAATAAATAAGTAAATAAATAAATAAATAAATAAATAAATAAATAAACAAATAAATAAATAAATAAATAAATAAATATGCCATTCAATAAAGCAAAAATAATATTAAAAATACATGTAGGCATTAATTAATTGATAAATTGATAACAACCAGCTGTACTAAAGGACCATGAAAATTAAAAGGCAGTTTCACCAACATTTGATTTAACCCTTGGTGTAACCACAGATACAGTATTATATTGGATAAGCAGGTCAGATAAATAGGCCATATGTAATCAATCATAAAACTAAAACAAGTTTGGTATTTCCTCAACTGATCCCAACATGGCTGCCGAGTCACAAACTTTCTCATTTTACAGCTAAACAGTACACTACAAGATGTGTAGACATTACAGTAACAGAATACTGATTAATATTTGATCAATGCTGCCTAGTTTAATCCTTTGATCGGGGATCGCTAGTGATTGACAGCTGCTCAGAAACGGCAGACTCCAGATCAGCTCTGATTGGTTGTTTTCCTTCGGTCTGTGAAATCTTGCAGATGCCAATAGGAGCACCGGAGGACACCGGAGGACACCGGAGGACACCGAGGCACATGATTTTTTTCAGATTACCTGTCTCATGCACTACGGTCAGGATATAGTGACCGTTTTATAAAAATAACTTTTTCTGCCTACTCCAGCTTTAACTTGTGTCAACCCACACAAGAGCATTTGATCCATCAAGAATGTTAAAACATGAAAAAGTTTCAAGTATACCCCAAAAAGTCCAAGTAGTATATGAAATAAAATTCAATTGAATAAACATTTCTTCGCATAAAATTCAGTGATAGAAATATAGAATAAATACATAGAGAGCATTGATGTTCAGTGTGCCTCACAACCCCACAAGTGCAAATTGTTTATAGCTTCACTGATCCCAAAGGGAATCAAACCATTTACCTTGGCTGCGCTTTAACCGGCTACACCGTCCACAACCTCATGACGCTGAATTATTCAGCTCCAGATGGGAGAGGAGGGGGCCTGTTAGTGGTGTGAGGGACCCCGCAGAGGTCAGAGTAATGTCGCAGCCCAGCCTGAGTGCTCTCCATGTCTGCTGATTGCACCATGACAGCTCGAATGGAGGGTGAAGCCAAGCGTGTCCGGGGGACGGCGTCTAGCAGCGGAGCCCCCCGCCTTCTTCTGCAGGCGTACGGGGGAGCAAGGGCCATGTTTGTAAAAATGCATGGTCTGTGACTTTGTCCTTGTTTCACTTCTTTTTAAACTTTAGGCAAAATACAGAAGACAGGTCTGAAACATACTTTCACTGGGATAAAAAAAGATGGACTTTTGTTATATTGTAGAGAAATGGAACAAGGTAATATGTCACTCCCAGAGTGCAAGTATATAAAAATGATCATAAAATGCTTGTAAAAGTAATGAAACTCCTTTGGCAGATAGCTCATATACACTTCAGGATAAGACACATGACTGAAAGTAACCATAACAAATGCAGTTTATCGTGTTTCTAGATCGTGTGCAGTCGCTTCTAGACTATCCCTCATGTCATTTTTGCCTGATTCCTGTGTAGATGAAGTCAATAAAATTAATTATAGGAAGTTGGTTTCCAAGCGCAGGGAGTGACTTATTAAGAGCTTTCTTTAAAAGCACAGTAAACACATTACATCGACAAGAAAACTAAATCATATACTTAATTTTTAGAAACATCTCTTCCTGCATTTTCCATTTACATCACTCACAGGCCATGAAAAAAAGCATCAGAGGAAACAAAAGAATCCATCCAATCAATCAGAAAACTGCCCCTAAACAAATATTGTCCATTCAGCACAGCGGTGTCATGCATTATTGCTGACCCACAAACGAGCTGAAAAACAATGAATTATAATGCCACTGGGGTGTTTAACAAGCTGTGGACAAACTCTCCAGCTCATCACAGAGAGGATCAATAGGAAGGAGAGACAGCGTTGCCTAATCAAAGTCTCCCGTTCTTCCCTGGAATAATGACCCATATGGAGGACGCAATATGCCGCAGTGTGGGTATACCATACACAATACCTCATTTAATCATTACACCCCTGGAGTCCAGATCATTACTCAAACAATGTCACGATCCAGCAAGGATCTGCTAAACAACTAGCAAAAATATAACATCAAAAAGTAGATTTAATAGGAGGTAAAAGCCAGAAAGCACAACAAGGTCACCAGCAATACATTGTCTTTTAAGTATGCTACCAGTGACTCATTATAAATCTCTACTGGAACTTTGTAAAAAAAAGCTATGATAATAAAACCACCATAATAAAATGTTTTAAAACTTGCTATTGAGTAACTCACTAATAAATGTAGATGAGTTTCTAATAATATTGTAGCAGAAATGGATGTAGCTGCATAGACATAGTTTGGGCCCTAATGTCATAAAACTGGGAGTGAGCATCAAAAAAAATAACGAGTGCCTCACAAAAAATGAGCCTTTTAAAAAGTATTTTTTTGCCTTTTATTTGATAGTGTGCAGTAGAGGGCTGACTGTAAATGAGGAGGAAAGAGATCGGGAATGACACGCAACAAAGACTCTTCATCCCGGCTTGGATCAAGGAAGCGTCTTAAACCCCTAAGCCACCAGGATACCCCTGCAGGAGACCATTAAAGGGGCACTCGAGTAAATTAGCATACCATTACCATAAAGTTGGAGGACTCACAAGAAACATATTTTTATAAAAGTACATTCAAAACTCAGCAGGAGAGTCAGAGATATCTTGACTTCTTTTTCCTAGAATAGAGTGCTTCAGGGATGGCGTATGTTTGTAGGCCAACCAGGAAGTTAGCATCGCCCTGGGTTCCCTCAACAAAAAGCCAATGGGATTTTTCCATTGGGTTTTGGATTATTGCAGAAAATAAGCTCTGTGGCAAAAACACGTTTATGACGTTTTGTTCAGCAAGATAATCTCCACAAATGAACACCACTGAATGCAATCGCCATAAGTAATACGCTAACGTTAGGCTATAAACGAACTACACCATAGTCACATGAGCGTGAGTATACACAACGAGGCTGTAACGGCGGACGAGTCTGCGTGATGACGAGTGTGATATTTATTGATGCATTTCATTTCGTAGAATAAAACGTTAAAATCTCTTCAGCTTGTGTTAACCACAGACCTTATTTCAGGCATCTAACTAAAAACCCATTGACTTCCAGATGAGGGAACCGGATGTGCTAAAATGCGAACTCATTTCTGAGTTTTAGGACTCATTCCTGTAGCACTCTATTGGTTGAGCTCCAAGAAAACACTGGATCCTACATTTCCCATAATGCAACTAAAAGCATCTTTAAAGGATCATTTAGGCCCCGATATGACAGAATGCATTTTAGCAGCCTTGGGCGGCTTTTTGTAATTGTTTACAGTGAGATGGAAATGTTTTGTGCGCTGCTTTTGCGATGCTGAGTGCCTCACGTTTTTCCGCTCTGTGTGCCTCACATTTTTACAGGGGTAACAATATTATTATTTTTCTCTATTAGAAGTATTAAAAAGGTCTCAAAAGTCATTAAATTTGTACTTAACAAGAAAGCAGATATCACACATACCTTTAGGTATTAAAACCTGGTAGATTGCTGTACAGGTTTCAGGAGTGAATCGCTGAATTGTTGATACTCTCACTCGGAACTGGTAGGAAAGCTTTCCCCTGAAGATATTAACAAGCACATAACTCAGTTATTTATACAAGCAGCTGAAAATAAATAGACATGAGCTACAAAACTACGTGTTATAGAGGTTATATATATTGTATGGCACTACATTTATGTGATAACTTAAAGATTCAGATTCAGATTCAGATTAATAATACAACATATAATCAATATATAATGTATCATGTATTATTATAGGTTAATATAAAACTTTAATGATCCCTTGGTGAAATTCACAAGCTACCCAGCAGTAAATATAACAAAAAAAAAGCTCCTCCTTTACCAGCTGCAACATTAAAGTGATGAACACATTAATGCATCAGTCACAATATAACATTGACATAATATATTATTATTCTCAATATAACATTTTAATATAACAACGCTTTTCCTGAACAAAATTTTGATTGTGAATTAATCATTTTAAAAATGTTGGCGGGTCCAAAATGAATGTTTTGTTCAGATAAATGGCTGAGATTAACAGTAATTGCCTGGAAACGACTTGTTGTGAAGTAAATGCAATGGAACGGGGGAGGGAGAACGCGACATCTAGCGGCTGAATGTTATCAATGTTATCAGTTATCTTTAGAGGACAACAATCCAGAAACACTTAGTGCAGGGGGACAGTTTTGCGTGTATAACCGAGGTAAATGCTTGCATACATAACAATCAGTGTCCTCAGTAATAACGATAGCATTCTCTGTTAGGAAAGGGTGAGAATAATGCATGAGGGGGGTAGGGGGGGTCATTCCTGGTTTTACCTCGGGCCCACTAATCACTGAATGAGCCCCTGGGCTGCTGCAAATTTACATATCAGTCAGCTATCAAGTTCCAGTTCAGATTCAAATTAACTATATTTGCATGACAGATGCTTTCATATTAACACATTTATAATGAACATGGAACACAAGCAGTATAAAAGCGGCATTATAGGAACAACCAATGCGTTCTCATCCCAACTCGTCATATACTGACGCTTTGTCAGACACCCTCGCCGTCACTTTTTGTTAGGTTTAGGAAAAAACAACATGGTTGGGCTTAAAATTACTACGTTTGTACAGTGAAAATGACACTGAACGTTGTGAGCACGGGACATGAACGAACAGCTGATTGTAACGTGGATGAAAGCCTTGTGTTTGTTGGATCCATCCACCGCCCCTCTAACCCGCCAGTGTGTGTCTTTTTGCTCTTTGACGTGGATGGGTTTACATTGTAGGTAATGGAAAGCCCGGTGCGTCTCATACTGACGCTAAAGGGTGCCTTATGGTACACAGCCGCCGTACTTTCCACGCTTCCCATTCATTGTCTATGTAAACGGCCGTGCAATGCATTCTGGTAGCGCGGCGGTGCGTTTAGAGAGACGAGGCGCCACGTTGGCCGCTCCTCATTTGCATAAAGTTGAGGTCTAGGCTACTTTATGCAAATCAGGGGGCATCCGGCGCGACTCGCCGCCTCTTGAAACTCCCTAAACTTTTAAACTAACCGTTGTTGATCTAAAATGAAGACAGATTCAGCAACTTACATTGCTTATTTCTCACATAAAATGTTTTCCAGAAACACATTTTGGAGAACTATTTTTGTAATCTAAGAGAAGAAAGTTTCCAAACAAGCCGCCATGTTGGTTCCGGTTTGAAAGCTGCAGAGCGGCAGCCCACTGAGGGAAAGGGTTTGTCCAATTTGGTGCCTATAGTGCCTATAGGGCCAAGTGCCTGGTGGCAGCCCATCAAGCAATCCAATGCTGGGAAGCGAGGCAATTCCTCCAATAAAAAACACCCCCTGTGGACATGTAATGGTACGTGTCCACAGGGGCGTTTTTTATCGCGAGGGGACGCAATGCTTCCCAACATTGGACGCTTGGTGGGCTGTCACTAGAAACAAGGCACTAGGCTCCTGATTGGATGAACGCTTTCCCTCCGCTGCTCCCAGCTTTCAAACCGGAAACAGTATGGAGGCTCGTTTGGAAACTTTCTTCTCTTATATTACAAAAATAGTTCTCCAAAATGCGTTTCTGAAATCCATGCAGTTGCTGAATCTGTCTTCATTTTGGATCAACAGTGTTTATTTTAAAAGATTCTCGGGAGTTTCGAGAGGTGGCGAGTCGCGCCGGACGCCCGTGATTTGCATAAAGTAGACTAGACATCAACTTTATGCAAATGAGGACGCTCCGCTTCTCGAATTGCGACGCCACGCTACCAGAATGCATTGCGCGGCTGCTTACATAGACAATGAATGTGGAGCGTGGAAAGCACGGAGGCTGTGGACAAGTACCATTAGACAAAGTGTAGGTATTTGACGCCATGGAAATGAGAAGGGGCTGGAATAAGCATATCACTGGAGAACACACCAAAGAGTCCCTCCCAGGTAAATATTATAGAAGTATATTATAGGCACAGTTATGTGAGTATCCGCATGTTTTTTTCCTTTTCTATTGGTCTTAACGCTCTTATTATTTTAAAGTCCTGTTGGTTTTAAGTTGGTCTTAGTGTTTTATTGTGTTGTTTTTATGTTTTTATGTATAATTGTACAGCACTTTGGTCAACTTTTGTTGTTTTTAAATGTGCTTTATAAGTAAATTTGGATTAGATTGGATTGGATGTCCATGCACGTTAATGTGCTGCTGTGTGTGTGTGTGTGTGTGTCTGAGAGAGAGAGGACCATCATATGTGCTTGCAGCACTCATCCCTGCATCACAAATGTGCGCGCATTGGCTGGATGGAGAGAGAGAGAGAGGCTACACCGTCTCATATAAATGTAAGGGAGCGTAAAGCACAGTTAATAACTTTTTTAAAATTTAACTTAAACAGTTTTTATAACATGAAATGCACTTATTTAACAATAAAACCTTTAAATCTATAAACCAATGTAGCAATATAGAAGCAATTATACACTTTTAAATAGATTAATACCAGTATTTTTATGTTTTTTGACAGTGAGATATCAGTATAACAAACATATTTTTTGTAAAATTACAGAAAATCGTTCTACTTTTACATGTAAAGAATACTTTATTTTTACGGTTAGTTTTGTTGAAATTAGCATTCAAAGCTGTTAAAAAACAGATATTTAATGTATTCCATTTATACAGATTTATTCTGTTAAAAAAAAAAAAAATGTTGTCTTTTAAAAAGCATCTTTTTCTGTCTCCTGAATGGACGTTTCACAAGGCAAAGGAGTTGCTTGAACAGCAGATGGGTGTGTAACAACAATGCAACACAAATTGAGGTAAGAAAAGTCTTAAATTGTGGCAACATAAACCAAACATACTACCTCATGTAGTGATCCTCACACTGGTGGGTATTTATTTGCATCCAAGGTCCAAACAAAGATGCATAACCTGATGTAAGGCCCATAAATCCTGCAGCCTTTGAGCAATTTTAAAAAAAGAAGACACATGACACTTTTTAATAAAAAGTTAATTATTGTAATTTTTACATTTTTTTTTCTCTCATTTTGAAATACAGATAAAGAATGTAAAATTTCTTTAGAAAAACTGTAAAAAAAAAAACATTTTTTTTTTTTTTACACCATGTAGTACCGTGTCTACCAAAGAGTCACTCCCATGTAAATATTATAGAAGCAAAGAGTCACTTCCATGTAAATATTATAGAAGCAAAGAGTCACTTCCATGTAAATATTATAGAAGCAAAGAGTCACTTCCATGTAAATATTATAGAAGCAAAGACTCACTTCCATGTAAATATTATAGAAGCAAAGAGTCACTCCCATGTAAATATTATAGAAGCAAAGAGTCACTTCCATGTAAATATTATAGAAGCAAAGAGTCACTTCCATGTAAATATTATAGAAGCAAAGACTCACTTCCATGTAAATATTATAGAAGCAAAGAGTCACTCCCATGTAAATATTATAGAAGTATATTATAGGCACAATTATGTGAGTATCCCCATGTCCATGCACGTTAATGTGTTTAATGTTTAATTGTGTTTAATGTGTTTAATGTGTTTAATGTTAATGTTAATGTTAATGTGTGTGTGAGAGAGGACCATCATATGTGCTTGCAGCACTCATCCCTGCATCACAGGCACAAACGTGCGCGCATTGGCTGAATGGAGAGAGAGAGAGAGAGAGAGAGAGAGAGAGAGAGAGAGAGAGAGAGAGAGAGAGAGAGAGAGGAATGCTACAGTCTCCCGTTTTGTTGCACGAGGAGAAGAGAGGAGAGGAGTCGCCTCTGATGACAGACAGCAGATCTGCTGCCTGCGACACCTGAACACATCACCAAACAGAGAGAACATGATGAAGGAGAGGAGCCAACTGTAGGAGAGGAGGAGGAGGCTTTCCTAAAAAAATAAAGAAGAAGAAGAAGAGGAAGAAGAGGAAGAGGAGGAAGAGGAGGAGGGCAGTCAGTCAGCCGGCTGGCCGGAGCACGGAGCCAGTCAGTGGGAGAAAGAGAAATAGAAATCACCGCTATACGACCGTCACATCATCACATCACATCACAGCTCCGAGATGACAAAGGTGGGTTCCCATTGTGTAATATATCAGCATCGCTGTCCTATACATGGCGCCTTTTAATCCCTATAGTAAGAGTATATATAGTAGACATGTCTGATGTGGTGTTAGAAATAGAAAATCATTTAGAGGCGTTTATGTTGGTTAAAAAATTGGATTTCTGGATGAATGGATGACATGTGTGCCATTTGGAGATGAATGGAGTGATTTCATTCTCCCCAAAAATCTAATCTGATATCTGGCCCACATTTGGCTGTGTGAGACCTCTTGTGTTGTTTATGTCCTGTTACAAGCGTTAGTATGTATGTGTGTGTTGAGGATGATGATGAGGAGGAGGAGGAGGAGGGGTGTTTATCGTGATCGTCTCCTTGAGGCTTGTCTGGGATGATTGATTTCGCCCTGTTCAGTCAGATTAGGAGTGTGTGAACACCTATATATACCAGGCAAAATTAATTAAACTGCACGCAGAGATTAACCTGCATGCACCAGATTATCAGAATGAATGAATGTGCAGCCAGAGGAGGAGGAGGAGGAGGAGGAAGAGGAGGAGGAGGTCTGCAACAATTAATGACAAACTATTTATATCTGGATGTGTAGTGGCACCAATTGTTGCATGTGTGCTCAATATTTTCCATTACTCAGATTTGATTGGTTTTTAGTGTTGGGTGCAAGTTGCCTGAAGTTGTTTCCATCTGCAGTCTATATGTGTACACTGTTAAGAATTCCCCAGGAAAATAACAGTAAAGAACTGGCAGCAGGGTTGCCTTTATGTTATTGTAAAATTAACATTATTATACTGTTGCTGAAATTTACAGCTTTGTATGTTAATGCAAAATACAGTTGTTTTTAATTAATTTCACCATATTTTACAGTTAATTTACTGTTTAAAGATACATTATATAGCTGTTTTTCCCTTTTCTTTTATCTTACTGATTTGTTTTAATGCACTATTTAGGTTGTATTATTTACATACATTTTAATAAACATTATTTTTTTTGCCTAGATGAATAGACTTAGCAGGTTACAGACATAGGAATAGTCACACTAAATAGAATTAAAGGCACTTGTTAGGAAAAAGGCTATAACAGACTTGTTGACACTTTTCCCAAAAATGTCTGTCTATAGCTGAGTACAGAATGCAAACCAGAACAACATGTGAGTGAAGAACAGAGCTAATTCACTGATTTTACAATCATGTACAATGTACAAGCCTCACATGTGCAGATCAGGTCCCAGAATTAAAAAAAATACTAATAATGAAACTGTTACTGATGATACTTTAGACAGTTGATCAGCAGTAAAGTGCTGTTTTTTAAGAATGCATTATAGTTCAGTTAAAAAACGGCCTATGAGCGTAATTTAACAGTAAAGCACTGTTTTTAGCAATAACAGGTTAATACTGTTGAAATCCTGCTGTAAATTAACAGCAATTGTTTACAGTGTACATGGGGTGTTACAGCATCAATTAGATATTTTGCCAATATGTCATCCAGGTTTGTATTTGCAGCAGATGAGCAGGAAGTCATTGATAATGAAGATGCTGCAAAAAACAGTGTTTTGATGAAACCTGCATCGATGCTGACATGATAAGGCAAATGATTTGACAATTGACAGAACATTTTTGCACAACAATCAAGTCAGTTTGATTTATATATAGCTCAAAAAATCACAATTTCATCTGCATCCAGGATATCTTTCGACGCTCAGTTTGGATAAAGAGAAATCCCCCCACCCCCCCAAAAAAAATCCTTTAATGCCAGGAAGAGCAACAGAGGATGGGGTCCTTCTGCCAGCTCACACAGACGACACAAAATATGCCATTATTGATTGATGAGACATTTATCAAACAAACAAAAACAAAGCAAGTCATATCAATTGTATTCTTAAAGCCCAATATTACAAATTTCCCTCGGGGGGGCTTTACAGTCTGTGCAGGATACGACCCCCTCTGTCCTTTACAGTACGACCCTCTCGTCGGACAAGGAAAAACTTAACTCAAAAAAAGCCTTTTAACACAGAAAAATAAATGGAAAAAAACCTCAGGAAGAGCAACAAAGGAGAGATCCCTCTTCCAGGACAGACAGACGTGAAATAGATGTGTGTGAGTAGCAACATAGAGAATCCATATGACAAAATAAAAAATGATACATGTAATGTGAAACATATATGAAGAGATGGATCCAGGAGATGTCAAGCAACTTCGAAGGCATCGCCGAATAGATAGAGCCTGAGCAACACGACGTCCTCTCCGCCATGGGACATAGAGAGAGAACCAGATTTTTGTATTTAGTTCACAGTTAATTTGGTAATGTAAATGTGAGTTTCCCATGCCAATAAGCCCCTTTGGACTGAATTAAATCAAGTTTAAAGTTTCAGCTTCTCAAATGTGTTTCCTGCAAACAGCAAGGCTTTCATCCAGCTGTTGGCGTCCCGTGTGTCACGTTATAATCAGCTGTTCGTTCGTGTCCCGTGTTCACAACGTTCAGTGTCATTTTCACTGTACAAACGTAGTAGTTTAAAGCCTAACCATGTTGTTTTGTTTTGTAAAACTTAACTATATGTTTTATTGCCTGAACCTAAACACGTTGTGACGCCGAGGGGGTCTGACAAAGCGTCAGTATGTGACGAGTTGGGATGAGAACGCGTTGGCTAGACGTATCTCATTCCCGGTTATTCTTTGGTTTTACATGGTCGCGATGATGTTTTGACCACAGACGGGTGGACCCGAGGAAGACCACTTTTTTAACTCTTCTGTTACATTTTACACAGGAAAAAAAATAGTCGTAGCTGTATTTGAGCCTGGACTAAAGACAAATGTACTCCATTCCCGCTGGTGTCCCTGTCCGTCTGTCTGTCTGTGTCCTCTCCTTTGTGTCTGTCCGTCTCCTCCTCTGTGTCTTCAGGAAGTAGGTTAGGAGAAAGGGAGGTGACTTAATAAACCCTTTTGCGGCGGGTCATTTACAAGCACAGACCTGAAAAGGTTCCTTTTTTTTCCTCCTGGCATGTCCGCAAGAAAGGCACAAGACCGAGTGATGAATGTGTGCTCTGTTTGGAGGATAGCAATGCAGGGAATAACAATGGAGGTGAGGGGGTTGGGGGGTGGCGGTGGTTAGAACAGTGACACACCTCCTGTAAATAGAAGCTCACACACACACAAGCATTTAAAAAAAAAGTCAATATGATAAAGTGTGTCATGCTGACTAAGATTCACCGCACCGTTGTGTTAAACCTCATCAGAGGAGTCTTTTTAGACTGAGGGTGCCCTTTAAAGGCCGACGCTCTGGGAGAGAGGAGTTTATTTATACAATGTAGACTATGACATACAGCTCTGTGGCTGCTCGCTGCACAGTACAGCGTCCCTGAAGATGGGCCTCGAGCCAAAAAAGCAGTGCTGTTTACCGCTTCCCCCAGATGCAAAAAGACTGTTGGTACGTAACATAAATTCCTCCATTTGTCCCATTTGTCACTGTCGGGCTGTTTGCAGATGTTGGCTTTAAGTTGGATGTTTGAAGAATAGAAGCCAGTAAGGGTTGCTTGCGTTTCTCTGCTTCACATCATTATAAATCAAATATAAATCAAGTTTTGGCTGTTAGTCAGGCCAGTAGGGCTGCAATTAACCCTTATTTATATAACACTTACACTTGCCATTAATTGACTAACTGTTTAGTTTATAAAATGACAAAATCATGCCCATCATAAGAGCCCAAGGAGATGTAGTGAAATGGCTTGTTCTGTCCCACCAGTGGTCCAATCCTCCCATTTGAGGGTCTGAACTTAGAGAATGTTTGCTAGATAAATTACTTAAATTGTTCTTTTTTAATCATGCTTTTTATCGTTTCCCTAAGAAAGATTACTACAGTGCAACAACCTAAACCATAACAAATAAAGGGATGTGTACATATGATAACAGATAGTAACTGTAAATTGAAAAACAGAGTATTCAAAAACAAGGGAGGAGGGAAAAAATGCAATAAAAATGCAATAAATAAATAAAATAAGAATAATGCAAATAAAATAAATAAATAATAAAAGATAATGTTTTTGAAAAACAAAATAATAATAAATAAATATACATAAATAAATGAATAAAATAAATTCAAACATGCACCTACTTATATACCTGTGGTCCTGGCTCCACGTTGATTCACCTGTACAGGACAGGTATAGATTACATACTATGAGAAATGACTTAAATGTTTAATAGATTATCAATATATTGTCTGTCAGTCAACTCATCAAGTAGTCAATTAATAGTTTCAGCTCTTCAGGTCAAGTAAGAAGCTTTTAAAAATCAACACTTAAGTCGTTGCTTTTTACATTTTGCGGGATAGAATTGATATATATATAATAATATGTTGTAGTTGCAGTAGAATCAGAGTCTAGTAATTCACCTTGATACATTATTTGACCTTTATTTAACCCACTGAATCAACTAAGATGACATTCTTACTTGTGATGACAAGAGGCAAAATCCCTCCTGATGGTGATTTGGTGTAGAAAAGAGGCAACAGAAAACCCAGCAGCAGCAGCAACAGCAGCAGCAGTGGAGCTTTGAAATAAAGGAACAGTAAAGTAGCACAGAGCTCAGACTTTCATGAGAACTTGCATGCAGAGAAACAACAAACAGCAACCAGAAAAATCATACAGCAGCACGGATAAATACTGTCGTTTTTCTTCTTCTCTACACATGTTTTTTTTCGGGTGCAGGAGGATGCGATGTTTGTGACTTGTGAGTCTTCTTGATGTGTATTAGTGGAGGTCGGGACTGGTGTTTAAGATGGACCTGAGTGATTAGAGCGCTTGTGATTAAAAATTTACTTGCGGGCATCTCAGCTCGCCGCAGAGAACTGAGTGAATGTGTGTGTGTTGCAACGTGTGGATGCGAGCCCGAGCTAGATTAATACTCCATGTTAACAAACCTCTTGGTTTGACCCTGGCTAGCCTGCAAACACACACACACACACACACACCATCCACTTCATCCCCTGCTGGGTTCATGCTGGCCAGTGCAGAAGTACACACACACACAAACAAACATTGAGCACCGGCCAACTTTCAACCACTTTGATGCATTAGTGCAAAGGTGCATTTTCGTCTCATTGTGGCTCGGGACCAAATTGATTTTGATGTGCAGGCATGCTCGTGCATGCACTCGCACAAATGCTACTGTATTTCAGATTAGAGGTGATATAGAGAGGCAGAGTGTGAAGTTGAGGATGACCTCTCATCACCCTTGCTGTCGCTTATTATTGAGTTCGATCCAATAGAGAGCCCCAACTGAATAAGAGACATCAGCGAGCCTTGTTCTTAAATGTTAACAAGGAGGCAAAGACTTCAAAACTGTTTTCAAATTGTGAAAATTTCATTCTAAAGCGCTCGGAAAAAAATGAAAAAGGCTTTTAAGGAGGTGCTTGTCAGCTGTGGTTCTGACTATGGCCGCTGGTGCCAGATGAAGACAGATGGACGAGGGTTTTGTCAGGGTCTGGGCCCGGCTCCAGGGAGCTGCCCTTGGTGCGGAGGTTTTCATCTACTTGTAGATGTCCGACGGCCAGATTCCAGCAGACCCGGGATTAAAAGGGTCTGGACAGGACGATTATGGAAGCAAAGTCCTGTATCTGGATCGCCCTGCTGTGCTGCACAACACGAAATGCATTATTTATTATTAATACTGAGAGCTTCTCAGTTTGGTTGTTGTTGTTATGGCTGGACAAACTTCTGTCTGGTGAACAGACAAAATTCAAAGATGGATTTTTTAAGACTGGGATTATCTGATCTTCAGTGTTTTAATAAACCAAAGCCTAGAAGTGTGTTATCATACATGTGGTACAATTATTAGTTTATTTTATAGATACCAGATACTTGATCTATCATAAGGAGAACTCTTTGTCTTAGTTTTGACTGAGGTTAAGTTGAACCATCTTTTTAGGGCAATGTTAAAGTTACAGTGTGTAGAATTTGGCGCCATCTAGTGGTGTGGTTGCAGATTGCAACCAACTGAGTATACCCCTCCACTCACTCCTCCCTTTCCAAGACTGCGGTAACGTGAGCCACCGAGTGCAAAACCATGGTAACGCCGTTCGCCTTGGTCAGAGGCAATCCTTACCATAATAACACTACTTTAGGAGCAACGAAAGTCAGGCATGTCAGAGAACTACGGTGGCCTTCAGGTAACATAAAACATGAAAGGCCTTCTCTAGAGCCAGTGTTTGGTTTGTCCGTTCTGGGTTACTGTAGAAACATGGTGGACTCCGTGAAGAGGACCCGCTCCCTATGTAGATATGAAGGGCTCATTCTAAGCTAACGAAAACACAACAATTCTTATTTTCAGGTGATTATATACTAATGAAAACATAGTTATGAATATTAACAACAAACCTTGATTTTCTATTGTGGGACAATGAAAAGTCTATTAAGTCTGACACTCTGTTAAAAGGCCTAAAAATCACCTTAATTAATTTAGGAAACACTCAAGGCTAAATGTGTAATCCCATGTTCAGTCATTTTACCACTTACAATGTTATTGCTGTTACAAAACCTAGGCTTATGTGTTGATACCACATCAAGTTGGCCAACTAGGAAGATCATGTGATATAATTGAAAGCTCTAGAACAGCTTCTAAATGGACCTTGTAATGAGATTGACAACGTTGAGTATGAAGTTTGCCATTTGTGCCAATCAATTTATGATTATTCTGATTGAGATAATCAGATTAGAGTTTTTACACAACTGTTGACATAATAAGATTATTGTTTTAAATGGGATTAGAGGGAATTATTGGCATGCACTCGCACCCGATGTCATGTTTACTGTTTCAAAATTGGCTCCAAATCTTTCACTGATTTGGGTTTTTCGTCCAAAGCCTGAAGTGGAATAAGGTCAGGTACAGTTGGCGTATCCTGGTGTTGATCACAGATCTGATTGAAAAAGTTTGGCGTTGTATATACCTCCCAGTGTTGCCCTCCTTGTGGTGCTGTTCCCATGAACCCTGAGGAAACACAAGCCCCTCTGAGAAGAGAAAGACAAGGTGTACACCGCAAAGAAACACCACATTTAACAAAGCATACTGAGACTCAGTAAGGACACACTGTGTTGGCTATCTGCAACAAGGAGCCATTCGATACGTTATCTATCGAATCCATGGCACAGAATAATCTAGACACCAGATACTCCGAAGTGAATATCACTTTTCAGCGTCTGTGTTCAATGAAGGGCTTCAAAAGGTCTGACAAATGCACGCCACAACTGACTTTTAAAAACAAGCGCAGTATATGATAAGGAACTCTGTCATTGTAACTTTATGACTGTTGGCAGCAAGTCTTCAAACTGAGCTTCCTTTTTACTACAACACATCATATTACTTCTTATTCAATAGCCGACAAGGTGAGAGCGGAAGCACTTGGACAAGGATTAATACGGGACACCTTCAAGGGCTGAACAGTGCTGACAAATGCATTGCTATTTCTATTGGACATTGTAATCTTTTTATACAGACATATCCATTTTTACTCTTCCTTTCTCAGGATTTCAGAAAACTGATTTTATTTTAGGGGCAAAGTCGAAGCTAATAAGATTTGTTCATCCAATAATCCATCCTTTGTGTTGTTTATTTTACCTGAAGAGCAATACATCAGAATAGCTTATGGTGAGATACCTGAATCATTTTCTTTTTTTTATACTCTCTTATAAAGTTCAATCAAGTACAGTCAAGTTTGTTTATTCGATTCGTCATATGCACGACAATTACAACGAAGCAGTCGTTGGCAATGAACATCTTGGGTCTCAGGCACCCTTCAACAATGCTCATTAAAAATGTATATATAGAAAAAGGAAAATCACACAATTAAAAGCAAATTGAGAATCAAAGACATAAAATAGTGCAAGTTAAAGTAGCATTTCAAATGGATAAGTATATGCATGATGAGAAGTAATTGCGCATTTTTTATCTGTTCAAAATGTACCGCAAAGGGAGATTTGTCAAGCATTTAATACTCTTATCAACATGGAAGTAGGCAAATATGCTTGCTTTATGCAAATGTATGTATATATTTATTATTGGAGATCAATTAACAACACAAAACAATGACAAATAGTATCCAGAAACCCTCACAGGTACTGCATTTAGCATAAGAAATATGCTCGCATCATAACATGGCAAACTGCAGCCCAACAGGCAACAACAGCTGTCAGTGTGTCAGTGTGCTGACTTGACTATGACTTGCCCAGAACTGCATGTGATTATCATAAAGTGGACATGTCTGTAAAGGGGAGACTCGTGGGTACCCATAGAACCCATTTTCATTCACATATCTCGAGGTCAGAGGTCAAGGGACCCCTTTGAAAATGGCCATGACAGTTTTTCCTCGCCAAAATTTAGCGCAAGTTTGGAGTGTTATTTAGCCTCCTTCAGACCAAGCTAGTGTGACATGGTTGGTACCAATGGATTCCTTAGGTGTTTCTAGTTTCATATGATGAAAGCACGCTACAACCTTCGAAAGATCGATTGCGTTAATGCATTAAAGAAATTAGTGGAGGACTATATATTAGTGATATATGATAAAGGGCTGCGCGAACACAATTGACTCATGCATTTAAATTAGATTTTTGTTCTGTTTCCTTTTGATTCATTTCCTCAGTTCGCCCCACACACTTTCTCACCCTGAAACGACATGTTTGGTCTAATAAACAGGAGGAACTTAATGAGTGTGTTGAGCTGCCCAGGCAGGCGAGTAAAAGCCTCCGTTAAGTGCTAAAGGTGTTTCCTCTGGAGTCGTACAAACCCTGCCAGTGTTAGTTAGCGAAGGATTTAAACCCTGCGGGGCAGACGGGAATGTTTTCAGTGTGTGTGTCTGTGTGTGTTCCTGGGGCATGCTTACCTGTGTGAAAGTTTGTGATTGTGAGTTTATGAGGTCTGCTTGGCTATGCGTGTGCACATGTGCTTCATTTATTCACACAGGTGTCTGTGTGTGTTGGGTGGAGGGGAGGTGCAGAGGGCGCCCTCCCCTGGGGGTTCCAGTCTGGCCCCTTAATTAATCCGTTTTCTGGCCGGAGGGTCTCTGTTATCAGGCCATTACAGCGAGCCTGGCTGCGTCCTAACAGCACGATCCCAGAGAGCACAACACAGGTACACACTCAGAAACACACGGTTGTTCTTCTGCACTTGTGAGGCCACTCAATGCATTCCCTAGCCCTAAATCTAGTCCTGTTTCACACAACTTGAGTCTTGGGCAAGACAGAAGATGATCAAACAGGTTGAAACAAACAAAACAAAACCTATTTTGAAGAGGCAAATTGTAAAATTATTACCTAAATTGTCAGGGTCATGTCTATAAGGTAATACACAAGTTGAGAAACTCTCGCACGATGGTTGAGGTTTAGGCACTGACGTCCAATAGTTAAGTTTAGGATAGGTCGTTGGGAGAATTTTTGTAGGTTTTTGCAAGTTTTCGCAATTTGCGGGTTACCTTCTAGACCCGACCAAATATCTGTTGTAAACATTTATCACAGTTACGGGCCGACTTCCTGCTTCAACTTTGACCTTCTGTATTTACCGTACTTGTAGCCTATGGCCCTGTTCACACCTAGCATTAACATGCGTCCTGAGTGATCGGATCACAAGTGGACAGTTTTAAGTACGTCTGTTCACACCTGGCATTAGAACGCGTCTTGAGTGACCACTTGTGATCGGATCTCACTCCCCCGCTCTATATGCAGATAATATGTGACGTAATATTACATGAATGTCAGTAGTAATATCCTACATATTCGTGAATTCGGGTACATTTTATTAACATCAGGTGTCAGCTCTGTGCAGAGCAGCGGAACAAAAACACTGACACATCTCTGACAGTATGATAATAATGCACTTTGCGTGCCTAGTCTGATAGTCTGTAGATATGTAGCCTATAAATAAGATATATTTTAGTAAAATACAGTTGTACCGACAGGATACAGTAGAGCACAGAAGCCGTTTCCCTGCCGTGAGGCAGACAAGCGCTCGTGTCTACCTGTATTCACATGAGGAGCGCAGTGATCCAGCGGATCCAAGCGGGACGTCAGTTGAGTAGGCGGACCTTCAACGTGGCCCAGGACATATTCGCGTACACACTGCTAAAAGAATGTGGCCACATGTGGCCCAGACCATCTCTGAATGTGGTCTGAGTGATCAGATCTCAATGCGTCATCAATATGTCTTGAGTGCGTTCAGACCTGTACTTAAAGCTGTCCACTTGTGATCCGCTCACTGAGAACGCATGTTAACACCAGGTCTGAACAGGGCCTATGTGCATACTGTTCTCTTGATCAATGAAGGATAATAACTGACATTTTGAAGGCGCTCACTATCAAGTTATCTCCTAATAACGTTTAAATCTGGCTTAACTTTGGTCTTATTTACAGCCTGGTTGATTATCTGACCACTCGCGTGTTTTGCCCAATCGGACATTGTCGTATTTGTTGTTTCACAGATGTCTGTCAGATCTTTAAATCAAACGTATTCACAGATTGTGCGAATTCCGCTCTGCTCTTCTTCTTTGCTAGGATGTATGTTAAGTCTGTCAGTGACTGGTGCAAACAGGTCTACCTAAAAAACCCTAAACCCTAAAGAAAAAAGAGGCAAAAATGTCCATATTTTACGAAAATACCCTTATTCTCAAACACCTTGGTCCTCACAAGCATAGACACATACAAAAACAGACATGCAAACACACAAATAAAAGCAGGCATGGCACACAAACAGTAAACACAGGTGTGCAAGCAGACGGATATACACATTGGCACACACTAAATGTACACACAAACACACACTGCATGAACAAATACACAGTCATACACTTATACACAGGCATGGACACACAGTCACACACAAATGTGCACATAAAAGCAGGTCCCAACACGCTCATACCCTCACACACACTCTTTCTCACAAAAACACATTTTCTTTTACTTTTCCTGAAATACACTTCAGTATCAGTTCGGCCGACTGACTGCAAAGGAGTCTGGGTGTTTGGTTGAGATGCTCGAGCGGTGTGTGAAATCTGATTACAGTCTTACACAGCTTCCCTCAGCGGCGGGAGGGCGACCACTGTTACTGCCGCCTCACCTGCCCCGTCTGGCTGCACCTCCACCCGATATTCCCTTCTCCCTCTGTGGGTTTCTCTGTCTGCATCTCTGTATAATGCTGCAACAAGCTGGCCCAGTGGTGTTGGATTCTCCCGTAGCGGAAGATCACATGTTTGATCCCTAAAACAGCCGTGGTTTGTTCTGCTTAGGTGGTCTTGAGCAATTTGAAAGGAAACGCCAGGTTTTGGCGTCACTAGCTTATAATTAGTCAAATTAAGAGGTTCTTTAAAGACTAGACAACTACACACTGATGTCAAACAGGGAGAAATCTATCACATAAGAAACAGTCGCCGCAAAAGACCAGGATGCAATGAAGTCATGTTGTGTTTGGAGCGCCATGTGCGGCTTGTTCTTGATTCGTGGCTCCTTCCTCCTTTGCTTTGATGAGTCAGATTTAGCAAAGAAATTTGTAGTCATTTTCAAAATAATATGTTATTGATTTGAAATGCAGAGAAAGGGCTTTGCATTTTTACCTGGTGACCATTGAATTTGTAACCTGACCCGCCAGATGGTTTTTAAACAGAACCATTTGAGAAGCCATCATTGTAAACTGTTTGTAAAAGGGAAGGCACTTTCAAAAAGCACTTGGCAGGTGATTGGATAAACCATCTGTCAATCAAACCCTTGCCGAAGCCAGTCAGGAGAAGATGGGAAACATCTTTCCCATTGAGAAAAGCCTTCAGTCCCGTTCTTTGCTCTTCTTTCAATGAAGAAATACTCTCCGGTTCTGATATAACTGATGTTATTGCAGCATCTACGCTAATCTCTTCAGGAGCCACCATTGTTGTTTGGAGCGAACAGGCGTGGCTTAGTCATCTAAACCACACCCGTAGCTGCTAACAGGACACTGGTTGGTCCGTGCTCTGGCTTGCTGGACACAAACGCATTGACAAGATGGATTTTCGTGTGATATGTGACTCTGTGATTCTTGCGTGATCTCGTGACATTGTTCAAATCCAGCAGCCGTGCAAGGTTATCGAATTTGTGGACAAATTACAACAGTCGCTGGCTGATTTTTTCAGGGTCGTGTCTAGAAGGTAACCCCCAAGTTGTGAAAACTCTTGTGAGACTCACTGCCCAACGACCTATCCTAACCTTAACCATCTCGCAAGAGTTTCGCAACTTCGGGGTTACCTTCTAGACACGACATTTATCAGCTGTAGCTTGCTAACGTTAGCCAATTAAGCTAACATATGAGTTTGCTAATCAAGCTAACGTACGAGTTGGTTGAAAACGCTAACTTGTTAATGTTTCACGCTAGTTGGACATGTTAACGTGCGCAGCAATTATGTTAGAGCCGATAAACACACCGTTTTACCCATTCCTTACACTTTTGCTAGTTTTTTTGTTGATGTTTGTTTTTTGGGGGGCGTAATTAAGAAACCACCATCCAAACTCTTTATGTACGTAGAATCTCTTAACTACAACCACGTGTACAATGCTTTTAAATAAATGCACGCCGCTGTAGCACGTGAAGAAATCTATAGCCTGCCATGCAAAGTATGGTTGAACGGGCAATTAATTGAAGTAGAAGATGACAGGGAAAGCAAAACAATTTATATATTTGCCAATTCCTTGGTCATGGTCTGAGCAACACAGCTATATTTAAACCTCACTGAGTTACTACAAAGCATTACACTGTTTCAACATTTGTCCAGTCACTGAAGGAGGCGAGCAAATTACTTCAACTTAAATGTAGTAGACATTTAACCATGGTCATAAATGGATAGACACGAGATCACCCGTCACAGGAGTAGGCTTGTTGGTTGTCAAACAGGGAAGAGAGCATAAACCGTGTGGATTGCCACTGCAACTTTCAACGACCTATTTTCTCAGATTTTCTCTCCTTTCTCTTATCTGTGTGATCATCTGCCATCTCAATGTCTCTGTTGTTCTACCTGCTTTGTTGCTTCCATCCATAGACTGTATCACTGCCTTATTTCCTGTCTGCAGTGATGCAGAGATACAATAAAACATAGCCTACTATCACCTCCAGCATGATCTATAACTGTAAATAGAATCAAAGACAGTTATATTCTCTTTGCAGTTTTATATTCTATTTTTACGTAACTCAGTTTTACCTCAATTCATTTTTTCATACATTTTAAGGAGTCACAAATAAAACGTGGGTCAGCCATTCATCATTCTTCCTGATCCTGCCCAAAAAAACAACAACAACAACAACAATGCTTTGACATATATTTTTTATCTCGCCTTCCTTTCCTTTTTTTCTCCGTCTCTCCATTCTCGCCTCTCTCTTCGCTCTACACCAAAGTTTCGCCGCAGGCTGCGTGCCATCTGCTTTTGACATTTTTAGAATGAGGAGAACTTGTGAGAACAGCGTGTTTATTATTCCATTGTGGTTAATTATTCAGACTCCGACTCTCCGGCTCTCCGTTCGGAGCGGCCGGCTCTCTGGAGGCTTCGCCGCGACACAAAGCGGGACTGACACTCTGTGAAGAATCCGGAATTTGGATTCCATCGTTCCCATTCCGTTCTGCTGCGGTCCGGAAGTGACAGTTGGAGCCGAAACCAAAATGAGACGCTCCTATTGTCCAGTCCGGCAGTTATCCTTTGACCTCTCCGCTGCGCTGAGTGCCAGAGCTCAACGCCAGTGCAGTCACGTGGGTGTGAGTAACATATTCACAACAAACCCTCTTGCCTGTCGTATTCATAGCAGAGGGACTCTGTCAGTGTACGAGTGGTGCTCCACCAGCCACAAAGCTTAATTCAGAGTCAGAAAGCTTAAGACATTATTTTTAAACATTTGAAATGAGCATATAAATGAGTTTTTACACATTTCAACCTCCGGGTCTGAAAAGTGAAGCCAATGAGGAAGTGCCTTAAACTTGCATTCTCTCTAATAGCCAGCAGGGGGCGACTCCTCTGGTTGCAAAAAGAAGTCTGATTGTATAGAAGTCTATGAGAAAATGAGCCTACTTCTCATTTCATTTATTACCTCAGTAAACATTGCAAGCATGAGATTATGGTCTCAATTGCTAGTTTCAAGTCTTCTTCAATACAGCATGATGTTCATTTAGTAAATTATGATCCCATTTAGAGTCAAATTGACCATAAAGCAGGGGATGCTTTAGGGGCGCTACCACAGCATTTTCTGGTCTGGGAGTTGTCCGTGTTTTTGTCTTACAACTTTAACCCTTTCACAGCGAGTTTACAGTTCAGAAAATTTAATTGTAACATTTTGGTCGCCTAAAATGTCTTATTCACTTTACTTTACTTCTGGTTGCAAAAAACCAAGATGGCGACGGCCAAAATGCCGAACTCGAGACTTCAAAATGGCAGTCCTCAAACCAATGGGGGACATCACGGTGACTACGTCCACTTCTTATACACAGTCTATGTGCAATACACACTTTTCTTTTTACCACGGCTTAAAATATCACAACAAAAAAAACGTGTGTGCTACTATGCATGTTAAAATTGTAAAAATACACAAATAAGATTGAAATTCAGTTCAGCTCAAATTGCCTTCAAATCTCTTTTTCTCTCCTTAAATGTTTTGGCTTTGATAAATATTCACTGCCAGTCCACAGTGAAACACCTCAATTTGCCAGGTCTAATAAGAACTGGACATCCTCTATTCCTCTCACTAATTACACCGGAAGTTATCCTGAAACACAGACCGCAATATTATCGCTTATTTGCTTTTTAATTTCTCAATTATCACCGCAGACGCAACCAGAATTAACCAGGGTCCTCTCCCCTATCAGTATGATAAACGGGGTGATTCACTTGCCTCAACGATAATCAACAAACCAGACATCCAATTAAGCCCATTTGACCCAATCATAATTGGGTATGAACGAGGACGCCGCCTTCTCCAGCGCTATCTAATTGCTTGCAGGATTTTCCCTATCAGAGCGATGTTATATTGATCTAGAGTGTATTGATTTTGCTTATTGCTGCTTGCATGAGGTTGAAACAGCTCATTAGCCTATGTTGTGGTTGGAAATGCAGCAATGTGGGTGTAAAGCTGGTAAAGTTAGGGTTCAGCATCAGGGGTAATGGTATCCGTTTTCTTGTCTATATGTTGTTTCCCTGCCATTGTGGTTGATATTGTTTTCCACTAACGTACCATGAATGCAATATTTTTTGCATAGAAGCACTAATTAAAGTCTGACACTGTTGGTTTCCACTCCAAGTTTATTGGTTTCCTTTACTGTATTGCTGCTACGGTACCAGGTATGAATATCCTAACTGTATGAATCTGATAATCTAAAATGTACAGTTGTTTGTGTGATTGTTTTTTTATCGCCGATAGTAATAAAAAAATCTTTCGGAGGTTGTAGTGGGCTCAGTTTTAAAGCTAGAGTGAAGATATTTTATTAAACGGGAAAATCTATGGAATCCATTGGTACCAACCGTGTTATACTAGCTTGCCGAGAAGAAAGCTAAATAGCGCTCCAAACTTGCGCTACATTTTGGTGAGGAAAAACTGTCATTGCCATTTTCAAAAGGGAACCTTGACCTCTGACCTCCAGATATATGAATGAAAATGAGTTCTATGGGTACCCACGAGTCTCCCCTTTACGATAATCACATGCAGTTTGGGGCAAGTCATAGTCAAGTCAGCACACTGACAGATGTTGTTCCCTGTTGGGCTTGAGTTTGCCATGTTATGATTTGAGCATATTGTTTTTATGCTAAATACAGTACCTGTGAGGGTTTCTGGACAATATTTGTCATTGTTTTGTGTTGTTAATTGATTTCCAATAATAAATATACACATACATTTGCATAAAGCAGCATATTTACTCACTCCCATGTTGATAAGAATATTAAATACTTGACAAATCTCGCTTTAAGGTACATTTTGAACAGATAAAAAAATGTATGATTCATTTGCGATTTATCGTGATTAACTATGGACAATCATGTGATTAAGATTGAAGACATCCAAACACCATTAAAATAAGTCAATGTTGTCTTGGGACACAAACAGCAGTCTCCCAGGTGAAAGTACTGTGCTTTTTTAACCCGTCCATCCACCCCGACCTCCTCCCTATGCAGACTTTGCTCTTTATACTACGTCACCTGACTTCCTTAGCCCTGCACGTCCTGCCTCACGATTACATGGGTTATATATTAATTACAATGCATTACTATTCAAGTACAAACAGTGAATGAGAACCACAGATGCATGTGTTTACTTGTCCATTCAGTTATTTGTACAGGCGTGACCATGGATGTATTAAATGGTGAAAGGGGCTGCATATATATGAGGCCCAGATGCGATCAATAAGTAGAAAAATCTATATGTATTTACACATGGGCAGGCCAGCTGTGATTGATTTTATTTGATGACATGACATTAGGGTGATTAGTGCATCCTTAATGACTCTGTGTCACTGACGGAGTACTTGCCTTGCGTGCCTCTGCATCCATTCTGTAGGTCTTTTAATCACCACAGACCACCCTGTCTGTCTGTCTGTCTGTCCACCTCAGCAGCATTTTGCAACTCGCTGATGAAAGCCGACAAGCTTTTTATACAAGCTTGTACGTATTCTGCTGAGGAGCCTCTAATGCTCCGTCTGTCTCCGATCGTGACAGCGTCTCTGCCTAATTGCAGCGTGCAGGCAGCTCTTTTGGTTTTCTGCTCTGGCGCTGGCAGAATCAAAGCTCTCCGGTTTGAGATGCTCCCGGCGGGGGGGAGGGTTTGGTAAGGGTTTATTGCTGAAATCATACAGTAAGTCTGGCGTGTTTCGATTAATAACTCTTTGTCATGCTGATGAAGTGGGGCCTTCTCTTTTATCTTTAGCGAAGCAGCAGAATAAACTGCCATCCAATAAAAGCAGGAACACAAAATAGGCTGCGGTCCAAAAGAACCTGCTGGATGGCTCAGCTCCCTCGGCTCTGCGCTAGTAATTGGCGGCGAGCTTAAGCACAGAGCAGCAGCACAGAGGGCTTTGTGAAAAACCTACAATTCTGTAACAGGAGCAACAAAAGCATGTGCGACACCCTGGTTAGCTCAGCTGATGTGAACTCTGCAGGTCGGGACAGGCAGACCGGCAGGAAGCTGTGACTTCGTCTGGTGGAGGTGCTTTGGAGCTTCGCCTCGGAGCATCAAATTAATTTGGCGAGGAGGAAGCCTGCGTCTTATGTAAATGAACAGCTGAGTTGCAAAAGCACATCGAGTTCCCTGAGCAGAATACGAATGCCCCCCGCTGGATTGAACTGTACACATAAACACGCACCCACCCACCGCTCGCCCCAAACGAAGGCAGCGCAACAGAGTGCTTATGATCCAAATTGCTTTTTTATTTTTCACCGGCGTTCTGTAGTCACTCGCATGAGTGACAAAGCGTAGAGGCCTGCTACAATAAGTACAAACCTCTTGATTGTTCATTTCTGGCCGGGGCCTGGAGAAAATTGAAGTGTTCGTCTCTGTTGTTTAAAAATTATTAAAGGTACTTCTATTTGGATTGATTTTCTCTTGCCCAAAATGAAGCCTTCATCTTTTCCACAACAAAATATTGAGTTCTGGTACTGCAAAGGTTAGTACAGTTTTAGTTATTGGATGGATTGGTATGACATTTTGTACAGACATTCGTGGTCCCCAAAGTATAAAACCTACTGGCTTTGGTGACTCTTCCTTCTGTAGCATCATGAGGTTGATATTTTTGTTTTTTATTGAAATATCTGAACAACTAATGGGAAGGATTGGCTTGAAACTTTGCACAGACAGTCTTGGTCTCCAGAGGATACAATCTACTGGTTTTGGTGATATCCTGACTTTTCCTCCTGCACCACCATGAGGTTATTTTTATTGAAATATCTCCAAAACTAATGGGAAGGATTGCCATGAAATTTTGTACAGACATTCCTTTTACAATGAACTGTAACTTACTTACAACTTATTCTCATACAACTGTCTGTATGATATTTTATGAAAAGTTATTACTCTTTTTTTGTGCATTTTCATACAAATTTCCAGCAACATGTGACGCATACTGTGTAAAGTCTTCTTCATAGGAAACAACTTGGTTAGGTTTAGGCAACAAAACTATTTAGTTAGGTTCAGGAAAATATCAACTTGGGTAGGTTTAGGCAACAAAACTACTTAGTTAGGTTCAGGAAAATATCAACTTGGTTATGTTTAGGCAACAAAACTACTTAGTTAGGTTTGGGAAAATATCGACTTAGGTAGGTTTAGGCAACAAAACTACTTAGTTAGGTTTAGGAAAATATCAACTTGGTTATGTTTAGGCAACAAAACTACTTAGTTATGTTTAAGAAAATATTGCGGTTTGGGTTAAGATATCACCCGAAGTACGGAAGTTACGTGACAAAATAAATCCATGTTGACTTGTGGTTCCACACGAGACAGGAACGGTGGTCTCCTGGGTGAAAGTCTGATGTTTTGCGTCCCAACCATCCACCCCGACCTCCTCCCTACACGGCGTTTGTCGCTCTTTATACTTCCTTGTTCACGTTAACGTGGATTACATTTATTTCATGGGATATATATGAATTGCAGTGCATTACTTTTCGTAGGTATAGCTACGAACGGTGTATGAGAACAGCCTGAACTTTGGGGTTCATAGAAGCTGTTTGACCATTCTACAAGCACTCCTGATCTTGTTAAAAGATATACTCTGTCTGATATATAGCCTCTTTTAAGGCAGTGACTAGCTCTCCTTCACCCTTAGCCACTGTTATCATTCAGAGATTATCACGGAGATGTTGTCGAGGCAAAACAACACGTCCCAGTGAAGGTATTAAGCTGTAGAAGACGTGCTGTGTGTTTATATGCAAAGAGAAAAGAACAGAAGATGTGCTTGTCATTTGACTTCGCCAAAGGGAACATTGTCTCGCTGATGTTTTCTGTCTCAGCCTCTTGTTCTCTCCCTGGATTTGGCTTAAGGCGCTTGCCGGTAAAGAAATGATCTAAAAGGCTTTCATCAATAAGCACACGAGTACAAGGCCAGATGTTGATTCGGCCCGCTCAATCACTCTCAGGCCTCTTTCATTTTCTCCTTCTTGTTCGTTTGCTCGTCTTTCGTCAAATCCCATCTTTCCCTCCGTTCACCCTCCTCTCACCCTGTCCTTCCCTCACCCCCATTTTCTCCCGCTCTTTCTCCCCCTCTCCGCCGCTCTCTCATCACTCTCTCTGGGGGGTCATTTAGGGCGAGATAAAGCCTGTATCTGTGGGTCCACGGGGAGTCTACCCTGCAGACAAGTAATGATCCAGACACACTCTCAGGCGCACTCATGCAGAAACACACACACACACACACACACACACACACATGCAAGCCAAAGCAACATACATGTTCGAGTGCAGACGATTTGATTCTCTCTTTCTCTACGTCTCTAACAGGTCCAGGAACAGGGTGGGGCAGATGCTTAAAAAGCACCGCAGGGACACCAGCCAGAGAGCCCTGACTACCTTTACTGTAAAGATAAGAAGATAGAGTGATGGAAGAGAGGAAAAGCCCAGTGGAGAGGAGGAGGTGGAGGAGGAGGGGGGGAGTCAGTGAGGTGCAGTTCAGATTAAAGTAATGAGGATTTCAGGGAGACTGTGGGGAGAGAGCGATAAGAGAAAGAGTCTGTGATGTTCTTCGGCTCAAGGCTCCTACAAAATAAGAAGTGTTTGATTCATACTGATGCAGCACCGTGATCACCGGCTGCTCGTATTGAGCTCCAACCTCCGAGTCGTAAACTGTGCTTATCGCACAGCCAATAGAGTGCTGCAGGGACATGCCAACCAGGAAGTTAGCATCACGACTGGTTCCCTCGATAAAAAGCCAATGGGATGTTTCCACTAGATTTTGTATTATTGCAGAAAATAAACTCTGTGGTGAATGAATGTTTATGATGCTTCCACGTTTTGTTCAGCAAGATAGTCTCCACAAATTAACACCACTTGATTTTTTAAGCTTAAATGCAATCGCCAGAAGTAAAAAGTCAACGTTAGGCGGACTAGTGTTTGGTTTGATGACGTTTAGTAGTCTTATTTAGCCACTTGTTAGCAACCGCCTTTTTTAAGATACGTAAATGCTTCAAAATTCGCAAGTGGGGTATTAATTGATGTATTTTATATCGTAGAACAAAACGTTAAAATCTCTTCAGCTTGTGTTAACCACAGACCTTATTTCAGGCATCCAACTAAAAACCCATTGACTTTCAGATGAGAGAATCGGAAGTGTTAAAATGCGAACTCATTTCTGGGTTTGAAGACTATTTCCTGCAGCTCTCTATTGCTTTTGGTTATAAATAACAACAAAACGGACGTGGGCACAAAATTCATATTGTGGTTTAAAATTAGGCAGCTGCTTTGTGCTGCAGAGACATTTTCAGCAGCAACAAGTTGAATGCTGATGACATTATGTTGGGGGTTCACTGCTCAAGAAGGCAAAGACAAGGATGTAGGGCTAACAATTATTTTCATTGTCGATTAATCTGTTGATTATTTTCTCAATGAATCGATTAGTTGTTTGGTCTGTAAAATGTCAGAAAATGGTGAAAAATGTTGATCGGTGTTTCCCAAAGCCCAAGACGACGTCCTCAAATGTCTTGTTTTGTCCACAACTCAAAGATATTCAGTTTACTCTCAAAGAGGAGTAAAGAAACCAGAAAATATTCACATTTAAGAAGCTGGAATCAGAGAATATTGACGTTCTTTTTTTTTTTTTTAATTACTCAAATCGATTATCGAAATAGTTGGCGATTAACTTAATAGTTGACAACTAATCGATTAATCGTTGCAGCTCTGGATGGTAAGAAAATCAAAATACGTTAGAGATTTCAACAAACCATATCTGCCATTGTAAATAAAGTATATAAGTAATACTGGTGAGAAATGAAAGGAATCCAGGAAGTCTGGTTTGAGTAGATTCAAGAGTTTGAACTCTTGCACAGGATTTTAAAACTCTGGACATGAAGTTATCACGGCAGCAATCATTTAATAGAAATGCGATCACGTTACAAAGTAATCTACCGGGATCTACTTTCATGCAGGTATTTCATTGGCCAACACAGTGAGTCGCCGGATGTGAAAGCGCAAAATCTTGTGGAAGTATATTTGTCTAATTACAAGTCAAAATATCTCATAGCACTTAATATAAGACACAATCATCTAACAAGTAACATTATAGTGAGATACAGGGACTTGTCTTTAGACAATGCATCTTGAATATCTTGTTAAGTGACAAAACACTACTTTTGAGCATTACAGGCTTATTGTGACACACAACACTTCCCAATACTAGTGAAATAAAGCTCAAAATAAGTTTTCCCAGGTAATTTCAAGCTCACTTTTTATCTTACTATACCTTATTTCAAGAAATCTTACCAAGCGGATTGTCACTTGTTCATTTGGCAGATTTTTAAAAAATCATTACAAGCAAAAAAAAAATGTCATGATTCATTGTTTTTTTAAACTTATTTTTGAAGTGGTCTTTTATTTCCAGTTTTCCAGCTTTATTTTGTCAGAGCCGTCTCTGTCAGAACCCATGCTGTGCCGACGCAGCGTCTCATTGAAATGAATGAGGAGGCTGCTTTTTGAAGCAGTTGTAACAAACACGTTTGCCTTTATACGTGATTGGATGACTCATATGTTCCTTTGAAGCATACTGAGGCATTAAACTGCTCTTTATAACATTTAAAAAAAAGCCTTAAGTATTCTGTAGCATCTCTATATCATTAAACATTTGTAACTCACCAACCCTCCTCAAACCTGTGAGAAGAGCACAGACATACTAACAGAGTGTTAATGTAGCATTCCTTTAAAAACAGGCTTTCAAGGCTTTTAACTCTGTGATACACTCATCACTGCAGCTTATATAGACTCGTATTAACCTCAATCTTGTTGGCCGTGGATGACACGACTTCCCAATATTGCCCTGATGTACCCATCTATCCCCTAGTATGAAATAGCTTTAAAAATATCTCTGCTCTTGGGGGCTTTACCAAATGGTATAAAGTGGAAGGAAGGGTGGAGCGGCGGAGGTTCACGCGAGGAGGCACAACTGTGGAAAATAATTTCAAGCCTCATATCTCAGATTGATTTTGAGGATTTCAGAGATAACGCCTCAGACGTAAGCAAACAGCCTTCCTGGAAAATGAACGGATTTCTTAGATCGCCCAGAGCAGCCTTTGAGGATTTCTCAGAACTTAAAGCACGCTTTTTATCCCCCCCTACACACCCCTCATACGGTAGCTCTCCTAGCATTTCAAGTCCCCACTCTTGAGTAAATCCTCAAATCATTAAGAAAATAAAGTCTTTGTCCTTGAGCTGTAACACATTGACAGCTGCAGATGTAAAATTTCCGCATTGGACTGCAGCTGTTACCAGCAGAGCCTCGACTCGACCGCCTGTCCAGTTGTTGTTTCTTTTTTTTTTCTCCAACAAGGTCACACTGTGAAATTCTACGCCTTCAAAAGAAAGTCAAGCCAGAGTTGCTGCAGCTTGTAAATAGTAATAATCAGATGTGATACCTATTGATCCCTGCATAGGTCAGCAGCCCTCGAGCTGAGAGGGATCCAGTGTCTTGCTCAAGGACTTTTCAGCTGGGTGGGTGCTCGATCGCAACCACAGGGGCTTTAAAACTCACCTCTAGTTTTACTGTATCTAGCCATGCAGGTCTGGCAGAGACAGCACAGCCAACACAGTCTCACGGCAGTTCATGAAATAGTCACGAAATGTAATATATTTGATTCGTGTACACAAATTTTGTGACGCTCAACAACATATTTTCAGTGCTTTTTCCTACTGATGTCCAGCAACACCTGACATAAGTGTCAATTTCTGCTCCAGTCTTTTCAAAATTAAACTCGTTAGTAAGGTTTAGGAAAAGATCGACCTGTTTAGGTTTAGGAAACAAAACGACTTAGTTTAGGAAAACATTGTTGTTTGGGTTTAAATAACACCGGAAGTGCTGTAACTTAAGTACGGAAGTTACGTAACAAATAAATCTACTTTGACTTGTGGTTTCACACGAGACATGAACGCCGGTCTCCTGGGCGAATGTCCTGTGTTTCTTCACCTGCCCATCCACCACGACCTCCTCCCTACGCGGCGTTTGCCGCTCTTTATACTTCCTGCTTCACAATTACCTGGATTACATACTAATTCATTTCTTGCAGACCATCATGAAAAAAATTTTAAATTCGTGTCAATGTACACAAATCAATACATTCTATTTTGTGACCATTTCACAAACTGCTGTGCAACTTGGCTGGCACAGCACTGTTTCATTTGGATTCATACAGGAGCGTGGGTGTATTAGTAGTAGTTTGTTTATTTGGGTTTTTGAGGTGCACTCATTGTTTCTGGAAAGGCACCTTGATGTTGAATTTTTAAAAGGGGCACTCAAAGTCAATTTACTAGTCACAGGGAGTACTCACTCAGCCTGCGAAAACTGTTGTAATAATGTGTTCTGCGGCTCTAGAGTCGCTTTGGAGAGATTGAGAGAATTAGTCAAGAAGTCACATGAATGATGCTATCATGTTAAATTATGGGAAGTGTAGGATCCAGAGCCTTTGGAGCTTGACTAAAAGGGGACTAAATAAATGTCAGGGTATCTCGGCCTCTGCTGCACCGAGTTTCACCATTCTTTTTTAAAAACCTGTTTCTCACAAGTCCCCCAACTTTATGGAAATGCAATACTAAACGTCACTATCACTCTTTAAAAAAAAAAAAAAAAAATCTATTAGGTTTTGCATGAACATACAATTGCGTCATCGGAGCGTTTTTAAAAAGTGAAAAGGTATACATTTCCTTTATACAAAGACATTATAAAAAGTTACAATTGGCATATTGCTAAATTTACACAACCGTAAACACATAAGACAAGAAAAAAGCAGACAGAAACATCAACAAACAAAACAAAAAACTACAAAAGTTGCTTCAATCAGGAATGAGAGGGAAGTTTATCTTTTTAATAACTTGGAAGAACGGACCTCATATTTTCCCAAATGTATTGGAGGAACTAGCACTCTTTAAATGTAATGTTTCAGTGCTTTTAACCTGGGGTGGTGGTGGAGGACCCAAACCATCTGCATGGCTAGATACCATCAGTAACAGTTTGTGTGAACTGACCCTTTAACCTGTGCGTGTCACAGTTACAGCAGCTCTCTCTAATAATGTAAATGGAGCCTCAAATGCTGTTGGAGCATGTTTTTGCTTACATAGCTTACATAGTTACCCCAGAATCACTCGCTTGCTAGCATAACAGAAACTAGCGTCTTCCACATTGCTGTTGAAGGGCAGCACTAATGCTAATGTCCCCCTCAGGTCTGTGTGTGTGTCTGTATGTGTGTGTGTGCGTGTGTGTGTGTGTGTGTGTGTGTGTGTGTCTATTCACAGTGTTAGATGGTACATCGGGCTTTGCCCTTGGTTCCCGCAGCAGCAGTCATCTTGTTACTGATGGCCGGACTATGGGTCAGCTCCCTGCATGGTGGCTGGGCCCTGAACAGCTGTGTCTGTGTGTGTGTGTGTGTGTGTGTGTGTGTGTGTGTGTGTGTGTGTGTGTGTGTGTGTGTGTGTTTAAGAAGAAAAAGAGGGGACAAGCTGACATATGTACTATAAATTTGTCTTTGCTTGGTGTTTTGACTGGTTTGGACGCACAAAGACACCAACCCGATATCACGCTAAAGCGTGTAATAGACCCACCTGTCCACCAGAGGACAGTGTGTCAGTGTCACGTTTTGCCTCGTCGAAGCGTGAATACTACACGTGTGTATGAAGGGGAGGTAGCCTACCAGCAGGGGGCAACAAAACCACTTAGTTTTAGTCATGGTTGTGCTTAAAATAAGTACGTAAACTAAGTAAACTATGTATGGAATCAACGTAACATAAGTACGGAAAACACGTGACTAACGTAACTTAGAAAACAAAACACAAGTCTTGAACAGCGGCATGACATTATAAGGTCATTCTGCGTGTCATGAGGACGCATTTTAGCTTTTTCGCATGTCACTTTTACGCGGCTTTTTGCGTGTCATTTGTACATCGCGCAACAAAGCTACGGTAACGTCCGCAGTTAGGTTTAGGCAACAAAACCACTCACTTAGGTTTAGGAAAATGGTTGGCCTTGGAATAAGTACATAAACTAAGTAAAATACATACGGAAACAATGTAGCAGCACAGAAAACACGTGACAAATGTCACTAACATAACTTACAAAACAACCAGAATACCGTCTCCTGGTTGAAAGTCCTGTGTTTTTTGGACCCGTCATCCACTTCCCCACCCGCCCACCATAAGCAGTCTCTCTCACTTTTTATTCTACCGCACTAGCTCTGAACGTAGCATATATACGTGGATGCGTTTACATGGCAGTCATTACAGACTACATGGCGTACAGATGACACGCCAAAAGCAAGAACGGAGTTCTTATTGCACACTTTTGCCTTGCGCATTATCGTGTCATTCATATGCCATTTCGTGCGACCGGGCTGTAGGATAAGAAAGTAGGAAAAATACTGTGTGTGTGTTATTTTTTTTGAGAAGCATTACAGATCATTTGAGGTATAAAGGTCCCTTAGGAGAGGTCAAAGGTTATCATATGAGATCAGTACAGATGACAAGATCATAGAGTGAAGCAGCTGCTGTTGCCCCCGGAGGACTGAGCATGAAGCTACCTTCATACGCTCATTAGGTTCAGCTGTGTGTGTGTGTGTGTGTGTATGTGTGTCTGGGAGGAAAAGTGTGTGTGTGGTGAACATCTGTGTGTGCGAGGACTAGAGTTGTTCCTGTATCATGTAGTGCATGTCGGGGTTGCCTCCATTGCTTGTCTGTGTGTGCGTGTGTGTGTTACATGTCTTTGAATTGTACTTCTCTATTTGTTTGTCTCGCTGCTGTATTTCTGCAGAGCCACTGTGACACTCAACCTGAGTTCAAACCTGGCAGACTGAACTCTTTCAAAAACTTCTTCCATTGATTCATAACAGCAGATATTTGAGATACCACATTTTCACACGGAGGCAACAGCAGCGACGTAAAAAAAATAAAAAAAATAAAGACCCCTGGGAGAGATGGAGGCAAACTGACAGAAAGATAGAAGAGACAGAAGGAAAATAAGTGCAAGGGGGAAAGAGGGGAAATAAAGTTTGAATCACCTGCGGGGAGAATTTAAGGGAGAATAATTCCTTCACACATCCTCCATCTGAAGTCACGTTGTGTTTGTGAGCAGGCAAAGCCACACAGATCCAATGCTCTGAAATAAACTCTAATCCAAATTGTCACACAAACAATACAAATATTCACTTATTCATGTATAGGAATGCCAACCTGCTCTCACAGAAAGGCGTATAAATAGCATGATTATACACACGTGTCACAAGGTCGCACTTTAGTCTTTTTGCATGTCATTTGTACACCATGCAACAAAACTATGGTAACGTCTGCATGTTGGGTTTAGGCAACAAAACCACTTATGCCTAGTTCACACTGCACAACTTTAGCCCTGATTTTCTGTTCCCAACAGTTTTAGAGCTCCCAGACAAAAGCCCCAGATCGGCGTTGGCTCTGTATATATATTGCATTTGCAACACAGAGCAAAGTTGTTGTTTCATCTAGAAGAATAAATAGTAAAAAAAGAATGTAGAAACTATTTTGTAAACACGTGCTAACAACAACATCACAAGCAATGTGTCTTGCGTATGGTATCACGTCATTTACCATGTGTTTTCGTGACAGAACGTAGTTTGGAGACCTCATCGGGGATTCATCCTGGTGAAAGATCTTGTAGTGTGTCACCCCCCGGTCGCCGGTCAGTCATTAAGTGTGAAAACCATAACAACTAAATACGATTAAAGACTCACGATTACAAGACAGCAAGTTGTGTAGTGTGAACAGTACTGCGATCTGACGACTTTGAAAGTCGCGCACTGTGAACTTCGCTTTAGTTAGGTTTAGGAAAAACGTCATGGTTGGATTTAAAATAAGTATGTACACCAGGTAACATATGCACGGAAACAAGGTAACATAAGTACAGAAAACACATCACAAACATCACTAAAAAAATGTGAACGTCACTCACGTAACTTACCAAAGAAAACACCTGTCTCCTGGTTAAAAGTCCTGTGTTTGTTGGACCCATCCACCTCCCCTCCCGCCCACCATAAGCAGTCTTTCTCGCTACATCACTAGCTCTGAGCAAAGCGGATTTATGCGGATCGTTTACATTACAGTCAGGACAGACACAATGGTGTACAAATGACAGGGCAAAGGCAAGAAAAGTGTCATTGTGGCATCCATACGCTTTTTTTGTGCGAACATGCTGAGGAATGGAAACTCAAATTGAAATAAATTGCCAGTTACTGGCAAAAGTTATGTGATTTTTAACTGCAAAATATCCTCTTGGTTACAACTCTTCAATTAGAGTGGTCCTCGCCATAATAAGGTTTCATGTCAAACTACTAATTTTGAGGTCAATAATGAACTTTCAAACTTAAATTCACCAAAATCCACGTCGATCCATAAATTGTTAAACAACACAAATATCTGCTGATGCTTTATCAGTATCAGCCTAAAAAAAAACCCAGTATTGGTTGGTCTTAAAACTCTTAAATGCACATGTGCTCTGGCTCAGTTTTAATCCCCGTCCTACACTATGTTGCTAACCGTATGGGAGTGACTAACTTCTGCCTTCAAATCTTTCACCTCTGAGTCCAAAACATTCGAGAGTAACGCTCATATTTAAAATCTTCAGCAAGTGACTGAGACGTAAAACGACTAATCCACTCCGAGATCCGCGTTAAAGGATTAGTTCTTGCCCCTTTACCTTCACGTCATGTGTTGAAATCCTTTACAACACACACCTCCTTGTGGATTATCCCCCCATTTAATCATTAAATCAATACACAAATAAGATAAGGTATCTTTTTCTCCTGTGTATCTCCCTAGTCGAAATCGTTGTCCGCTAAGAGGGATCAGGTGTCCCCTCTCACTGCGCTTTCATATCTGCAGCGATCGTAAGAGAAACCTAATCAGACCCTTTTAATTAAAGAGGCCGGAGTGTTGGTGGGGAAGGCGGAGGTGAAGGGAGAAGACGGTGGCAGCAGATGAGGGTGGATGAAGGGGAGAGGCCGAGTCTGTCTGCTGAAAGCCACTTAAATCCCTTTCTTATTAAGTCTCTGCGACACATGATCTACCTCCATCCCCTCACTCAGACACACACACTCAGGGCTACCAACCAGCTCCTCTTACCACAAGAAGCAGCCCTCTGCATTTGCGCTGCATGGCTTCATCCCACTGCTCTCCAAATCAGGGTGGATCAGTCTGTGCTTCGTTTCGTTAATGCTTCATTCAAAACAGGGATTACAGTGACATTTTCCTATGCAAATGGGACCTAACCTCGAGCCGAGGAGGCCAGTGTAACTAAATGTAATTGACCGACCTGGAACAGGTGACATTTCTTAGGATAGTAATGAAAAGTTAATCCTGTTCCTTCTTCATGCAAGTGTTTTGAAGGAATATACGGATGTTAAAGAGTTTTTCATAGTTTTAGACATCATAGATGATTGCCTTTATCGATACAATATTGTAGTCACCAAAGATAATAATAATTTGGAGGACTTGTTGAAGGTAAATCGAAACAAAAAGCCTTCCAAATGTCGGTAATAGGGCAGTCAATCGATTAAAATATTTAATCGTGATTAATCACATGGTTGTCCATAGTTAATTTCGATTAATCGTAAATTAATCAAATTTTGTATCTGTTCAAAATATACCTTAAGGGAGATTTGTCAAGTATTTAATACTCTTATCAGTATGTGAGTGGGCAAATATGCTGCTTTATGCAAATGTATGTATATATTTATTATTGGAAATCAATTAACAACACAAAACAATGACAAATATTGTCAAGAAACCCTCACAGGTACGACATTAAGCATAAAAAATATGCTCAATCGTAACATGGCAAACTGCAGCCCAACAGGCAACAACAGCTGTCAGTGTGTCAGTGTGCTGACTTGACTATGACTTGCCCAAAACTGCATATGATTATCATAAAGTGGACATGTCTGTAAAGGGGAGACTCGTGGGTACCCATAGAACCCATTTTCATTCACATATCTTGAGGTCAGAGGTCAAGGGACCCCTTTGAAAATGGACACGCCAGTTTGTCCTTGCCAAAATTTAGCGTAAGTAGACAATTGTCTGCATACAGTTTGACATCTTTCTTTATCATTGTACAATGCATGATATGTCATGATGAATACTTGTGATTGTAGACACGTTATAAAAATCATAAAACTCTCACCAGTGGTTAGCAGGCAGATGGACAACAAAACACCACGTGTAGCAGGCTTGAGGTGACACAAGACACACACAGCACTGCTTTTCCCACCTGGTCCATACCAACAGTGAAAGGCACATACCCACTCCCACAATCAATTTAATTGAATGTACAATATAACCTTGATATTTACACATATAACATACAAATTAACATTACATAATATAGATTGAATAAAATGCATGATAAATGGAAGAAATATCAAACAAAAGCCAACTTGACAAACAAACCCCTCTACACCCCTCCCCTCTCTGTTCCCTGGAACTTGGTTCAGCCTAACAAGCTAAAATCAGCTGGAGACCTGTGGCTGAACTCTCAGGTGTGCTATCTGAAAACACTCCCCCCGGAAGCATAGGCCTCAAAGAGCACAACATAATAACCTGAACTTCCTGTATTAGTGCGTTTTCTTGAACTTAACACTAAACTTTTTTCTTCAACTTAAGGCAAGGCAAGGCAGGGCAAGTTTATTTATATAGCACATTTCATACACAAAGACAATTCAAAGTGCTTTACATATATAAAAGCAAGATAAAAGAGCACAAAGTGCATTATATAAAAATGAATAAAAGAATATAAAAGTATAAGTTAAAAGAAAAAAAATTAAAAGGATAATAAAAACAATCAAAAGACAGTAAAGTGCAGCATTTGATCAATTAAGAAAAGCGTCTGAAGAACAGTTTTGGTCTTGAGTCTAGATTTGAAAGTGGCCACTGTTGGTGCATCTTTGACCTCATCTGGAAGTTTGTTCCACAGTTGAGCAGCGTAAAAGCTAAAAGCAGCCTCACCATGTTTCGTTCTGACCTTGGGTACTACTAATAGATCTTTTTCCCAGTGACCTTAGAGGTCTAGTAGGTGTGTACTGTTGAAGCATATCTGAGAGGTAATTTGGACCTACCCCCTTTAGTGATTTGTAAAAAAGTAGTGTATTAAAGTCAATTCTGTGACTTACTGGAAGCCAGTGTAGGGACTTAAGTACTGGAGTGATGTGATCAGTTCTTTTGGGTTTTTTAAGAACTCTAACAATAAGTAGCAGAAATATAACAGATATAAAACAAGACGTTACCACCGTTACACTTTCACTGTTACTAACCCTGTTTTCCGGCACGTTTGTGACATTGAATGTGACACAGCAGGGAAAAACCCAGAAAGGCTAATCGTCATGTGGCAATGGGAAAGGAGTCTATTGCCTATTTTCAGCGGGTTGTCCCGTGTTTTATAAAAACTGTAAATACGTGCAAATTTTGGTGAAAAAAAGGGTATTAGTCTTGTTTTTGCTTTGCTTTGTTCATGACAATTTGACTGGATTGTTTTTACAGGCCATATTTATCTGCTACTAACAGTCCTACATCTTCTGTATGAGTGTAATTCTCACACAGATTTGGGCCATGATTGAATTTCCTTTTTGTTTGTACACAATCACGCCATTTCAAACATTAACTGCAGTCTGAACCCACCTGTAGGGCTTTCTTTGCTGTTTATAAAATCCAAACTGATGCCCCGTGTCTTGCTAAATACAGAGATATCTGACAATGAAGTTGCTGAGGTGAAATGTTTCTCAGAGAGTACATCCTGCTGCAGAGGCTTTTAATCTCCTCCTGTCTGTGTCAGGTGATTAACAATAAGGGGAGGATGATGTGATGAGGGCACAGATATGAAAACACTCGACTCGGGCACGGTGAAAAAGAAATAAAACAGAAGCTGTGGCAAACCGATATCAAAACGTCATGTTTAATGCGATGGATTATCCAGCTCGGGCAATTTCCAAGTCACTGGAGGTTGTTTTTCATGCTGTACAAGATGTAATGGCTTCTTCTGAAGGGAGGAAAACACAAATATCGCCAACTACTCAGGCTGCGTTCAGAAAAAAAACGGAACAATGTAAAGGGGGGGAGGAAACACGTTTTTAAAAAGAACATTTTATTTATTAAAGAGTACGAAGGACCCTTTTCCCAACCTGCAAAGTGCTGCGGGTTGTTTTGTGCTGAATGTTGCCAGAATCTCTAAAAGCCGATGAGTACTTGTAGCAGCAAAGATGTTGGCATGCTACATATAAAAGGAAACATTGGTAGAAGAACTAAGCGCTGCACTTAGAGCCAAACTGTACTTTTCAAGGGCTTGCTGAAATTAGTTTGAAATGTGACGGACAAGTGGTTGCATTGCCCCCTAGAGCAATCTGAATTTTACTGTTTCATGGGCCAATGTTTTTGTCACTGGTGTTTCCAGTTTCCCTGGTAACGGTTATGATGTAAATTAATGACTTAAAGAGGACCTATTATGCTTATTTTCAGGTGCATATTTATTTTGGGTTTTCTACTAGAACATGTTTACATGCTTTAATGATCAAAAAACACTTTATTTTTCTCATACCAGCTGTGTTGCAGCACCTCTTTTCACCCTTTAGAGCTTCCTGTTTGAGCTCCGCCCCCCTCTCCCGAAAAAGCCCAGTCTGTTCTGATTGGTCAACTGGCCCCCTCTGTTGTGATTGGTCAACCAAACCAAACTCTTCAGACTCCGCTCCAGCTCCGCTCTAATAAGCTTTGTTTGAGGGCGTACCAAACTAGCCGCTAGGCAGGTATTATTCAAATGTGTTACTTGGTGACATCACCACGTTACAGAAGAAAAGGCGGGACTTTAAGCAAGGCGTTTCAGGCAGTTCAGGAGCAGTGTTTCTCCCTTTGGCATGGACTTGGGCTTGGTAATTTTGCAGACCTTTTACATGCACAAAACAATATACAACACACGAAAGGAAAGGGGGGAAAAGCACAAAAGCATTATAGGTCCTCTTTAAGAATACTTAAAGGACTAATTAACTGTTATTTTCCTGACGATTGAGTAATGGTTTAAGAGATTTAACAAGCAAAAAATAAAAAATAAATCTGTTTTTAGCCTCTCAAATGTCAAGAGTGGCTGGTGTTTCTTTTGGCTTTCCAGATTATATATCTTTAAATTTTGGACAATTTGGATACAATGAAAATAATTAAATGGATTCTACTTAGCTAGATCCTGCATCATTGTACTGTTGCCCTTCTGGAGTCTTTGCATCCCTCAGTGTTTCATCAATGTGGTCGATATCAACTCATCTGACTTTTGTTGAGAAAAAAAAAAATGTGAAAAAAGGAAAAGTATAAGCTGCAGCAGTGGTCAGATTATTGGGCCAGGGCAGAGGACATGCTGTATTGACATCGACAAAGGATTAATTTGCCAAAAAACAACCAAACAATCTGTGCATCAATTAGAGTGAGAGCATGAGTGCCTGTTTAGTAGAGAAGGCTTAGTGGTTTTGTGCCTGCACATATGTGTTTACACACATTCCTGCTGAGCCCAACCACCAGAGCAGCACAATCCCAGCTGCCCCCACAACTCGACACAAGGTCAGCTGTCAATTCTTCGCTGAATGCTTAATTACTATTTGGGAAACATATCTCGATTTTACTTAGAACCTGGATCTCACTTTTTCTCCACCACGAAATGATGTCCCATCTCATGCGTATTTATGAGCTTTGCAATTTGCACAGAAGGACGACTCTTTGTTGTGTGTTGTTTTTTGACGGTTTAGAATTAAAATAAATTCAATTAAATAATCTTGTGCTGAAATGAGGTCAATACATGTCATTATAAAGTCAAAAAAATGACAAAAATAGTTGCTGGTTCCAGCTTCTAAAATGTGAAGATGTGGATTCTCTGTTTTATATCATTGTGAAGGGAACATTTTGGGGTTTTGGGCCCTTGGTCAAAGAAAACAAGCTATTTCAAGACGTCATTTTAGGGTGTCGGTAACTGTGACATGCATTTTTCACTATTTTTGGACATTTCAAAGATGAAAAGTCGATTAAGATTCGTAGATGATAATTAGTTGCTGCGCTAAAAAAATAAAGGATGCATGAATCTTAATCAAAACACCAGTATGTTCGGCCAGATTTAACGCTTATTTTACTCCTATACCAAAATCCCTGTCTTCTGTAATGATCCCATTTACTTGAGTGTGTGGCAGTAACACTGCCGTGGTCAGTAGTTTCCCCCAAGGGCCACCCATGCTTAAAATTGATGCACTCATGCTCCTCCATCATGATTCAGATAAAAGCATCCACCACATGGCTTATGCGGTGTGAAAAGCCGCTGCTTTGAGTAACGTGAGCAGGCTTTTTTTCGTGACCGTTTGCATGTGCGTGTACGCTAACAGGACGGTGTAATCAAGGAGAGAGTCGTCGGCTATTGTTATGCAAGTGAGATGCCGTCGAGAGAGGCTTGGACTCCTTCCCAGGTTCCATTGCTGTCGTGGCGTTTTGGCGGGTCAAGTGACACGGGCAGTTTCTGCCACGGAGCACTCTCACTGTTGGTTTTTCACATATGCATGTCCCTCATTACTGACCTAATGTACGGTGCCATCTGTCCTGTTTGAGCCAGTGAGTGTGGCTATTACAGCTGTGGAAGGTAATGAAGGTATCATTCACTGTAATATTGCAGAGTGACAAAAGCCAAGCCTCGCTACCCTCTGCCGCTAATGGATCCCGACCATTATTTGCTGAGTAAATCCTCCTCACCGTGTTCATTTCTTCCTCTTGTTCACTCTCTCTCTCTCTCCCCTTTTCTTCCTCTCATTTCACTCCTCATTTCTTTTCTCCCTCTGAACCCCCCCCTATCGTTTTCCCTAATTCCCCGTCGTTCTCGTTCCAAACTCATCCTCATTACACCTCCACCTGCGCTCGTTCTTTCCTGCTCTACCTATACTTATGTTTCTCTTTTCACTCTTCTTCTCCCGCAGTCCCAGTGAAGGAGACAGAGAGAGAGATGTCGCAGAGGAAGATATTCCTGGTCTTCATCGCCATCAGTACTGTCAGTCTTCTGCTGCACCATGGGGGCCACTTGAGCTGGTGAGTGATTGAAACACGCCCACACGTATGCAAACACATGATATACCCTCTATATCTCTATAAGTTCATATGGTGCTAATTACTATGAAGATCTTTTTTCTTTTCAAGTCAAATTAATAGCGGGGCTGGCTTATTATAATACTCAGATATGTGGCGACTTTGAGTGCAGATGCACTGCCAAATTGGTCGAGGGACCAATTATAAAAGTAGAGGGATCGTAGATCTTTGACAGCCATGTACTCGTACCCTTTTCAACTTAACGTTTTGCTCATAAAACCTTTTCCACATTCCTGTCTTTACCGTCTCTGTTATTGCTCTGCCCTTCGTCTCTCTGCTTTTCACACACTGTTTCCACACCTTTTAAATATCTGACCCCCTAGTTCAGTCTGCAGTGAAGACTACATGCTGTTATACTGCAGTAGCTTTCATTGTGTGTGCACACAATATGAACGTGTGATTGGACTTTTCCGCGATTTTATATTTAGCTCTTTTGCTCTATGGTAAATTGTAACATGAATATTCATATTAATTAGAATTTGGCTACACTGATACTCCTGAAGATGCATCCAGTTTCATTGCTTATCCTCTTTTTAGGAAATAACTGTTAATTTTGGCAGCTGTTTTAGATTCAGTCTTAAGACAAAAATGCTTATTAGTTTTAGTCACATTTTAGTCATTTTTATCCTTCATAGTTTTAGTCTATTTTTTGTCTTAGTCCTTGTCCTTTTTAGTCATCAGATTATATTGAACATTTCAGTCAATCTGTTTTAGTCAAAACCAATATTTTTTTCATTTTATGATTCACATATGATTTTATCTTATAATTATCTGATGAAACCCACAGGTTGAATGATTAACAATGCAGCTTTGCAGACAGTTACTCCGAGTCCTCCTGACTGCGCTCATTAATGATGCGTGGTTCAGTCTCACCCACCGGTCCGTTATGAGAGCCAATCCGTAGCGCCAACATGCAAACATATGTGTTAATCAACCACACGAACCCGACCCGCAAAACGCCAACTTTATGCATTACAGTAGCACAATTGTCAGGACTGAGGAGTGAGACAAGAAGGACAGAGACGGACTGAGAGCCGCCGCTGCAGCATGTTTTTTTTTTAAACTACACTTTAGCCTTGCTTTTTTCCGTCAGCGACATTGCATTATTGTTTGATATCGTCGCCGTCTCATCATCGTCATCCTAGTAATGGAAAAAAAAGGTAGTTGACGAACATATTCCGTTATAGTTTTAGTTAACGAAATTAACCCTGTGTAAAAGGTCTGCAAAGTTACAAAGCCCAAAGTCCACTCCAAAGGGAGTTACTCTCCCTCACAGAAACACTGCTCCTGAACTGCCTGAAACGCCTTGCTTGAAGTTCCTCCTTTTCTCAAACAAAGCTAGTTAGAGCGGAGCTGGAGCGGAGTCCCAAGAGTTTGGTTCGGTTGACCAATCAGAGCAGACTGGGCTTTATACCCTCTGTTTCAGACAGAGGGTGAGAAGAAGTGCCGTAGCACAGCCAGTATGAGAAAAATAAAGTGTTTTTTGAACATTAAAGCACATTAAACATGTTCTTTTCTAGCATAAACCTAAAATACAATTATGCACCTGAAAAAAAGCATGACAGGTCCTCTTTAATTTTTAAGTTAGGTCCTTTTGTGACTTGTTATACATTTTCCCGATCACACTGCACATGCAAACATTTGTATTAGTATGTAGTAGGGCTGAAATCATTATCATGATAATAAGAATATTTTTTCCCAATAACAATGCATACACTTTCACAGTAGGGAAAGAAATATAAATGACAGATCAAAACAATGCAAATTTCGAAAAAGGCTAACAAATTATGATCATCACTCACACTGAAAGTCAATAAATTAAAATTTTGATATATCACCCAGCCATAGTATGTACTACAAACAGTGCAGACACAAACTCTCAGTTTCTGATACTCCTGTCTTCTAGTGGCTTTACCCTACGTCTGCCCTCTTTTCTCCTCTCTCTCCTCTCATTTCAATCCCCCACATGTACTCTGATTTCTACTTGGCTGTTGTTCATCTGCCCTGTCCTACACCTCAGTCTCCTCCATTATCTGCCCAGTTATTATCTGCAATTATGTCTCTAATGTCACCAAATTATTTGGAGTAGCTGCTCTTTTTTCTGGAGCTAATGGAGCTTCAAATAAATGATTACACTTTCTTTTTTTTCTCCAGGACCATGGAGGCCTTGCACCTCAGTTGTCCTGCCCTTCGTTCCCACCCTGCCCCGGGCCTGAAACCGAAGCACACCAATGTGGCCTTCCTCAAGACCCACAAGACGGCCAGCAGCACCATGCAGAACCTGCTTTTCCGCTTTGCGGAACGCAACAACCTCACGGTGGCGTTGCCCGTGCAGGCATGCGGCCACCAGTTCTGCTACCCGCGCTCCTTCACCTCTCAATTTGTCCACCCGCACACGCTACCGCCGGACATCATCACCAGCCATCTGCGCTTCAACAAGGCGGAGCTGCGGCGCCTGATGCCCAACAACACAGTGTATATCACGATCCTGAGAGAGCCAGGCTCCATGTTTGAATCCTTGTTCAGTTACTACAACCAGTACTGTCAGAGCTTCAAGAGGGTCCCCAATGGCTCCCTGGAGGCGTTTTTTGCGGAGCCTTGGCACTACTACCGAGCAGAAGAGAAGGACTCCATGTATGCACATAACACCTTGACCTTCGACTTGGGCGGAGACAAGGATCGCCCAGCGACAGATGTGGCGTATGCACGGGCCTTTGTGGCTGAGGTGGAGCGAGTTTTCCCCCTGGTGATGATTTCCGAGTACTTTGATGAGTCGCTGGTTCTCCTTCGCCATCTCCTCTCTTGGGATCTGGATGACATTCTGTACGTTAAACTAAACATGCGGACGTCGAGCTCAAAGCGGAGCCTGACACCGGGCCTTTCTTCAAAGATCCGCGCCTGGAATTCCTTAGATGCACGTCTTTACGACTACTTCAACGCCTCCTTGTGGCGCCAACTGACAGCTCTGGGTCCGGCCTGTGTAGCGAGGGAGGTGCGGCTCCTTCGGCGAGCCCAGGAAAGATTAATGAAAAGCTGCTTCAGTGGGCGGATGCCGCTTCTCCGATCAGCCGCGCAGATCAAAAACAAGGATCTCCGCCCCTGGCAGCCTAGTGGAAAAGTCGACATTGTGGGCTACGACCTCCCGGTGAATCTCAGCCGTGGGTTCTCGAGCCAGGCCCAGGAGCTCTGCCTCAAGCTCATCATGCCAGAGGTCCAGTACACACGGGTGCTCCTGCGTTCCCAATCGCTGCGCTACCGCCGAAGTTACCAGCTCCGGCCACCACAGCAGTCGCATCCCCTCCAACAGCCCGTACGCACAACCCTGCCTCGGCATCTTCAAGTGCAACGCAGCCAAATGCCCCCTGGAGCCCCAGGCCCTGCATCAGGGACAGGGTCCACCTCCACCTCAAAACCTGCTGCAGGAACTCAAGGTCGGACCACAAAGTTAACGCCTAAATCCTCACAGACTGAAAAATAAGAGACTGGAATATAATCTGAGTGCCCAAAAAACTGCAATCATACCCTGACCGTTGAGACAATGGTGATTGGTTGGTGGGGTGTTGGGTACAAGAAGTTGGTGTTGGAAACAAGGGTGTCTTTGGGAAAAAAGTCTGGGTTGTTCTTGAATCAATGTCTCTCCTGTCCCTTCTAGACAGAGTTTGGGATAAAAATAAATGAAGAAAAAAAAGGCAGGTAAGACATATCTGGAGCTGAACTTGAATCTCTCCCCTCTCTGGTCTGTGAAACAGTATCAGGGTTGGCAGACACAAGGGCGGGAGAAATCTACACTGGGACTCGGCTCAGTTGCACGCCTCTGCACACCCGGCAACAGCGGATGGGAGAGGGTTTTAGGTGAAAGTGGTTCTTTGAAGCAAATCTGTTATGTGCGACTGGGACTCAATGGGGAAGTGGCGATATCGGGCCTATTGTGAGGCACAGAGTAGGCATTGTGTGTATCACACTGGTATAGTATCATGTTACTTGCTTTCATTCCCTGTTTCTCGAGCCCTCTCTCTGGCTCTCTCTCCCTAACATATGCCACTTAAAGTCCTTGAGAGAGACATAATGACATAAAGGGATCAGCTGTCAGGCGTCCAAAGAGCCTCCTAAGAGGCCAGACAGACATTGAGATCACCTCCAACCATTAATACAACAGCACAATCAACTTCTCTTCTTCTTCTTCTTCTTCTTCTTCTTCTGCTGCTGCTCTTACAAACTTTAGAGCCAAAAGCAATGGAGGGAGGGGGGTTAAAAAGCCAGACAGATAAAGAGACTTTATACAGAGCCTAAAGACTGGATGCGCAGTTTGGCCAGCCATTATCGCTATGACTCACACAGAGACCGAACACACAAATCAAGCCTGTTTCTCTTCAGCTTTTGACCTCTTTGGCTTCGTCCTCTCCATCCTCCATCCCCTCATCCCTGCTGCTACCCTCCGGTCGCACTCTCAACCCAAAGAGCAGCGCCGACATCTTGTTTTCTTCAACCCCCGGTTCACCTCTGATCGCAGTCGACCTCGGACCACCAGCTGAGATTGTGCATCGTAGAGACTTTCTGGGTTTCTGGATGTGGGGTTTTGTTTTGTAATCTTGTTGCAATAAGATCGCCTATACGAAAGGCATGGATTTAATAACCTACCAGCAACCCCACACCGCACACACCGGCACAAACAAAAACGAAAAACAACTTGGACAAAGACTTGAGGCCTGTGGGTCGCAGTGTTTGAATATTTAATCGTCTCCTCTTGCGGCCCTCCTATGGCCCACGTTCTTGGGTTACACGGCCGTACATTTTCATTAGGAATACAAGGACCGGGCGAAAGTGGCTCATTCTGCACTTGGGAAACGTGGGAGGACAAAGCGAGAGCATCGGTGTGGGATGCTTAAAGTCTCGTTAGGCTGGTGGGCCGGCTGGTTTGGCTGTGATCTTAAAATGTCATCCCTTATCTCAGCTGTGATCCATTTTTAATCCATTCTGCTCATATTTAATGTGTCATTTATGTTCTTTTTATTCCTCCAGTGATCAGCAGGACACTGCTAAGTAACTGGGGGGCGGAGGAAGGATGTCTGTGTGTATATGCGGGAGTGTGTGTGAGCCAGGAAGCGGCTCTCTCGGCTTCATGTTGTATTTTTTTTCCCCCAAGGCCAGCCATGTTGGCATGGCAACAAAAGGAAATAATGTGTATGAGATTTATTGAAACTATGTATTATTTATTATCGGGATTTAAAGAGTCCTTTTACTGTATTTTTAACTGTTATTTTTCATGAATCACTGGATAAAATCCTTCACATGTTCAGCGTACCACTGAGGTGGAACAAGGCATGTGGAAATGATATGAAGAATGAATTCTATACATGCTCTACATAATGCAAAACTACAAAGACCACTTCGGAAAAACCGCACATTGAAACAAGTGTAGTCGCTTTAAAATTAATCTTTCATTCTGCAGTGCTTAAGTGCTCAACCACACAAAGCTTTTGTGGTTGGAGTCTGTCGCACTGTAGGTTACAATAATGAAAAACACACAAACCACCGCTGCTCTGACAGGAATAAAAAGCGGAGCGGGCGGAAAACAGACATGAGTAGAGGATAAACAGTTTTATGAAGTGGCTGTGAATATTTTAATTCAAAGTGTGCTTATCCGAACGTACCGGGGAACCTCAGCTTTGAAAGCACGAGCTGCACAGCGTTTTTTTATTTATTTACAGGTTTTTGAAATGTGTTCGGATATGTGTAATATTTCTTCTAGGTACAAACACTGCGAAAACTCACTTTAAAGGATAAGGCTGGTCTTTTTCTACACTTTTCTTACTGTTAACAAATCCCACAAAAAGACCAAAACCAACAATGTGTAAGTCTGTCTGCTAACTTTCCCGCCCTGTCTGTGGCACACAGCTTCAAGCGCATTGGTTCCTGCTGTAAATCCTTAAAAAACGGGTCATAAATATATGGATTTATTCTTTAAAAAAAGGCTCAGTAATTCTCTAAAACAGCTGGGCATTGTCGTTTTTTAGCAGCTATCACTCAAACAAGAAACGGTGCATTTGTTGGGGACTATTTTCAGCTGTGGATGAATACACATTTAATAGTGTCTATTTCCAGCAGCAGGACGGTGTATGTTGGATTAAAAAAAAACTACAGTGCCCCTGTTTGTCGTAATGATGGAGCATGTCACCCAGTGCACCAGCCAGACACATTGATGTGTTTTTAAAACGAGTGGCGACCTACGGTGCTGAGCAGTGAAGCGAACACAGAAGTGCCAAAAACTGCAGTTCCTTGAATGGCCACTTGAGGCTGGCTCCAAAAGCGAGTCCATCCCCATAGACCCCCATGTTAAAATGCCCAACTTTACAGCAGAAATAAACATGTTTACAGCCTGGTACAACAAAAACGGTTTTGGTCTCTATCGCTGATTTCCCTTTTATGTCTGTACAGGGAGGGAATTTTTATATAACTCACCTGTTTAAATTATATTTAGGCTTAAAGTTGGGCATAATGAGGGCGTGGTCGTCGCTGCCAAGATGACGACGGCCGGAGCCACCCTCTTCAGAGACCTATGGGGTGACGTCACGGAGACTACGTCCATATTTTATACAGTCTATGGTTTATAAAAGGTTTTGGGATCAATTCATTGCAGTTTTTGGTCGTTTCATGGGATTTGTTGACCATAGGAGAAATTTAGAATATCACCAGCCTTATACATTAAATCACATTGCTGATGATGCTGATCCTTAAACTATATTTTAATTAGTAAATGTGAAACAAAGCATTTTAGCTTTAAATGAAACTCCTGAAATGCTTCAACCTGCTGCTGTAAAATAAAAAGAAAACACAGAATTTATGTGTTTGTCACTAATTAAGCATTTACGGAGACCCAAAGTGCTGAATTGTAATTTATTTCTTATATATTCATTTAATTTTGTAAACTTTAGGTCTCCATAAGCATTGGCACAAAACTTGACTTTTAAGGTTAATATGGAGTTCAGGTACTGTCGGTACATTCCTGTGGTAATAAATAAACTGTCTGCCAAAGGCAAATAAACTAAAAAGTACGATCAAAATGGGTTTTTGAAAATGCGTTTCCTCCCATGTCTGTGTCTGACTGGAAGCAAAATGAAGAATCTGTTTTTATTTCCCCTGAAGTGTTCATTTATGATCCATCTCTCCGTGGCTGTGAGTCTCTCTAAGTGCTGTTTTGATTGTACGAGTCATTTGCCCAGTTGTTCTGCTTCTTGTGGGAGAGTTTCAGTAATGGTCATGCTGTCGTGTCTAAAGTGTCGGCTATTCTTCTTTTGCCAGAGGGGTTTGTGAATAACAGCACGCTAAAATCTCATCATCTTCACATTACTTGCCCCTTCTTCGTTTTGTTTAGAGCGACGTCGCAAAGCTGTTGTTTTTTTATTTTCGTTTTACTAGAAAATGAAATTCTTCTGGTGTCGGATACATTTTTTTTGTGTCTGCTGAGCCTTTATGTTGCAGGGAAGTGAAGGAAAACGTTCATTGACATCGGGTGAAAGTGGCGATGGTACTCTGACTGTATTTTGCTCATCTTTTATTTCCATTTTCTGTTTATGGACTTATCTTTGAACTGTGAAGAAGGAGACAGATTTTTCCCATTTTGGTGATTGTTAGGAAGAGTTTGGGTGGGTGACGGGGCTCTGAACAAACGGCTAATGACAATCAGAGCTAGGGGCCCCAAAGTTTTGAAATGGTGGAGGGTGAACGTGACGAATAAAGTTTGAATGATTTCAATTCATCTGCGAGTGGACACGTTTTTGTCTCTGCCATTCACTTCTCTCCTCAATGCAGATTTATTCAGATATGCGCTGACTTGAATTATTCAGCATATTAGAGCAATGCACACACACGCGCTCTTCATCAGCGGCGATACATAACACACAGCGACAGTTGCTCAATTAAGATTCAGATTGTAAATGGTTCCTATTTCCCTGAAGACCAAAACCAGACTTTTCAGCCTGCAATCAGTCGTTTGAAATTACCTCCATCCAGCACGCCCGACTAAATGAATGAACAAATTGCTTCTCACAGTGACAAAAACAAAATGCAAAGCAGTGTGTTTGATATGACTGTGATTGAAGCAATCATGATGCTGTGTCCCCCTCCGCCTGTCTGTCATTATGGCCTGCTGTTGCCATGGCGGCCGCCTGCAGCGAGGTGGCCCTCCGGACCGGCTGCCTCGGCACCTTTTTCCGTTTTTCCTCTCACATCTTTGCTGCTTTTTGTTGCTCTTATCTTTCATATAATCATAGTTCTAATCATAAGCATCATTACAGTAACTGATAGCAATTGGAAAGAAAGACAATTAACAAGTTTAATTTACTTTATTTCCTGTTTCTACTGAAACAAACTTGCATCTGCGTGTCAGGAGCTGTGCAGAGATGCTTTTGACAACACTACAAGGCCAATACTAATGTACAATGTAAAAATTAAAAAAGATTAAAAAATTAAAAATAAACCATATGACGCTTGGTTCCGCTGATGACGCTTTTCTCAATTCTGATATTTCTACTTTTCTGAGCATCTCTGACATGTGAAATTCACATGTAAATGTAAATGCATTGTGCATTGTTTTTTTTTGTACACAGCATAGCAGACAGTAAAGTTTACTCGGGGGTCCGATGCCTTGCTTAAGGGCACCCCAGCAGTGAACACCATTTTTGCTTCATGCGCCACTGAGCCACTCTCATAGGAATGAATGGGAGCCCGCCGCCAATGCTGTATCCAGTTCTCTTTATACATCCATGGTCCGTGCACATCCACATTTTTCGAACTACGCAGACACAGATGGGCGGATAAACGATTCAGCTTGTGTCCATGCGACCGTCCTTGGAAAGTAACCAGGTTTTAATCTTGTTTACAGACATAAAGCAGAACTAGCAAAACTAGTAGTTTATGTAACCTCTCTGAAGTCTGAGAAGTAGGAGAGGGAATGCTATGGTTTCCCTTCTACTACTATCCACTTTTTGGGAAATATAGCAATATTATTAAGATAAGATGGGGTTCTGCATACAGTAAATACAACAAGCAGGTATTCAATATGCATGTGAAACACATAAACTGTCAGCAATTACAACTGGAAATCTTGTATTTTGCTGTTCTGATATATTAGACTTGGCGCTACATAGCCTACAGGTCTGATAAGCAACTAAAAAAGTTCTTTATTCAAGATAAGTAAACCCGAATTAAATCGAAATTCAGAAATGCACACTTTTTATGACAAATTCTGCATATTATACAACACAACGTAGCACAACAGGAAGTATTTAGATAATGTGTAAATTACGCTGGAGTTGTTTTTTGGTGTGGACAAGTTGCTGCATCACATGAATGTAGCATTAGAGCTGAAGTAAACCCTCCCTACACAGAAAACAGCTAACAAGATTGTCAGAGAGAATAATAGGGTGGGCAACAAAATGGCCACTCATTGGGATATCAGGCTACATGCACTCACAGGATCACATTGAACTCCCTAATAACACATAAACAAACACACTACGGTGCATCAAGCACTCAAACGCATTAAATCTCTTGTTAATGTATAAATAGGCTTTTACACATGCACATAAGGGCCTTTCAGATACAAACAAACAAATTCCCATGTGATGCAAAACCAAAATGAGACCTCAAACAACAAACAACGCAACGAACACACCACTACAATGGATTTCATTAATTCCATAACCATGTATTTATGTGTGGTGGACATGCTGTTTTGTGCAGCAATTTATAGGATTATTCGTTTGATAGTGCCCAAGTGGAACTCTGGGTAAATTGCCATAGCTTAACTCAAGTGCTTTGCCTTGATTGCACTGTGATTGGGCCTAAAATGTCAAGCACCTTTTCATCATCGAGGAGAAAGTGCATTTCCAGCCGTTATGTATTCCAGCTCTGCGACTCACGTCGCTGTAATCACAGGAAGAAATCACGGCACTGGGGTTAGATATGTTAACATCAGTTCTAGCCACAGAGTGAATTTGGCCACTGAATTACTTTTTGAGACACTAAACAGAATTATAACAAAGTTTAAAAGAAAATAAAACGTTCGCAAAGGAATGGCTTGTTGATGTGTTGCTTCTGGACGTTTTTTGTCAAGGACATCGCTCGTTACTTGAAATGCCAACCCGTACTCATTCCCAACTCGTCACAGACGCTTGGCGTCACTTAATTTTAGGCAACAAAACTACTTGGTAAGGTTTAGTAAAATATCGTGGTTTGGTTGAAAATAAGTAAGTTATAAGTAATTTGTTTGTTACGTAACTTAACTTATGTAACCTACATATGTGACATAAGCTACTTTAACAACGTATTCTCATACAACGGTTCGTACAACATCTTACGAAAAGTTAATCCTTATTTTTTGTGCGTTTACCTACAAATGTCCAGCAAAACGTGTCAATTTACGCTTCATGCATACAGTCTTTTCAAAATCAACTTCAGTTTTCACAGGAAACAACTTGGTTAGATTTAGGCAACAAAACTACTCAGTTAGGTTTAGGAAAAGATCGTGGGTTAAAAACAAAAGGAACTGGCGTAACGTAAGTGCCTAAGTTCTGATACAAATAAATCAATGTTGACTTCTGGTTTCACAAGGAGTACAAACACCAGTCTCCTGGGCAAAAATCAGATGTTTTTTGACCCAACCATCCACCTCGACCTCCTCCCTACGCAGCGTTTGTCGCCCTTTATACTACGCCACCTGACTTCCGGAGCAGTTGCTCTGAGCATCTAATATTGGATTTACATTGGAGTTGCTTGAAAGCCTGGTGCGTCTCATATAGACACTTGTGCGTCGGTATCAGATGCCGAGGGCCGTAACAATATGTGGAAATGTGCTTGTTCAACTGCTCTCTGTGATGATCAATATCAACCAAGCCTACCACCAAATTCGTAAGGTGTCTCTTCATAAAGTCGTGTATCTTTTTATGATATTTTAATTTCTACCTGTTACCAACCACTGCTTTAACATTTCAGAAGGAGGATGCTCTCCAGCTCTTTCGTCAGGTTGTGTTGGCAACGGATGTTGCAGGCTAAATGTAGTCCAGCTTTGTGAGTCACAGAGAGCAAGGAGGCACAGCAGCAGCACCAAGGTTTCAATGTATTTTTGCCTTTTGTGAGTCAGAGCGTGTTGGAACAATGCAGGAGCGCAGGAGGCTGGCTGGGTGGGCTGTTAGAGCAGCTTATCCCTGATAATGTGCGTTCATCCCGTCTCTGAATAACCTGCTCCGCTGGGCTCAGAGGTGCCACAACGACATCGGATCTACCATTTGTTCTTGCTTTCGCCCTCTTGTCTACAGAGGAGGAATTTATAGTTGTACATGTGTTCTCTGAGGCGGAAATTATATAATTGAGTGAGTGACTGGTGAAGCCAACAGAACCGCAGTTGTTACAGGCTGAATTAAAAGTACGGAAGTTCAGAGGAAAAGGCAAGAGGAGGTAGCTGAACTTTTCGTTAGCTCATGCTAATGACTGTCCAACTTCAGCCGAGCCATACATTTGAACACCTTCTTTGCCATTAATTTTCTCTACAATTTAGATTATTGCTCCTGTTTCTAGGGCTACAACTAACGATTATTTATTGTCGATCTAATCCTAATACGTTGAACCAACTTAAAAAGTCATAGTATAGTATGTCGAGAAAAAAAAGTGATATTATTGTATGCCGAAAAAAATTAAAAAATAAAAGTATAGTATGTCGAAAAATATAAAAAAAGTCATAGTGTATGTCGAAATGTTTTTTTTTAAAAAAAGCCATAGTCTGTTGACAAAATAGACATAGTATAGTATGTTGTTTGTAAGATTATTTTCTCGAATAATCGATAAGTTGTTTGGTTTATAAAATGTCAGAAAAAAGTGAAAAATGGCGATCAGTGTTTCCCAAAGCCCAAGACAAAGTCCTCAAATGTCTTGTTTTGTCCACAACTCACAGATATTCAGTTTACTGTCATAGAGGAGTAAAGAAACCAGGAAATATTTACATTTAAGAAGCTGGAATCAGAGAATTTCTACTTAAAAAAAAAAATACTCAAACCGATAATCGATTATCAAAATAGTTGGCGATTAATTTAATAATTGACAACTAATCGATTAATTGTTGCAGCTCTACCTGTTTCCTTGACATTTTTGTGTCAATTAGGTTAAATTGTGCAATTAGGTAAAACACCTAATAGTGTCTCAATGAAACATACACTAACCATAACCTTTAATTGACTTCTCAACCATAGTTTTACTTGCTTAAACATAAGTCTTACTCAGTAGCATGTCTCTAAGACAGAACAGGTGAGATAAAAACAAGGTTTACTTGGTCAAACACAAAAAGAAAAGGCAGAGGACAGCAACAGATCAGGCAATCATGTTTAAAACAGAATATGCAAGTAGGCAAAAGACAGGATAAGAGGACAAGAAAGCTAAAACTATACAACTTGGATGTCATGACAAACAATTTGGCCAGGAACAATAGCTCAAGAACTTGTATATATGCTGTTGAGGGAATTGATAACAGGTGTGCAGGTGGGTGTGACACTAATTGAGACAGGCTGTCGCTGTGATTAGGACTACAGCCCATGGGAAGATGTAGCTTTGGCTGTTGCTTTCTCTGTGATTGTTGCTGTGCTTTGGTTGTTCCGATTATGGCTGTGACACATTAGTTTATAATGGGTGTAACGCTAACTACAAGCCGGGGTTGTATGTTTGCACATCATGGCGTTGTATTGAAGCTACTCCCGTGTGGCTTCTTGGTTAATGCTAATAGGAGCAGTAAAGAGTAGTCGCAGCACAGCTACTGCTGCCATAAGCATCATAGATTCAACCACAAATGTTGGCCAAGCAATAACCGTATCCACACTCTCATCCTTTTGAAAGGAGTAACGACCAATTAATGTAAAGTGTCGCATCATCTCTCCTCTCTGTACCATCTGCAGAGCGTTTCCCTAAACTGGCAGCGTATTATAATTGAACTGGACCAACACACTAACTGGGGGAATGCAAAAGTATTGCGAAGGAACACAAAACTTCCCACTGTATGACCCTTCAGGGGATCCGTAGATATTATAGAAAGCAAGACATTTTACAATGTGGGAGTTGGACATTAAAGCAGCAGTAGGTAGGATTGGAGCAAATATGATTTTTTTAAAACGGTCACTATATCCTGACAGTAGTGCCTCTGTGTCCTCCGGTGCTGCTAATGGCATCTACAAGATTTCACAGAACGTAGGAAAACAACCAATCAGAGCTGATCTGGAGCCTTGCCGTCTCTGAGCAGCTGTCAATCACTCGCAAACTCCTATCAAACGGTCAAACTAGGCAGCGCTGATCAAATATGAATCATTATTCTGTTACTGTAATGCTTATTTCTCACCTCAAATGTCTTCAGAAACATCTTGTAGTGTACTGTTTGGCTGTAAAATGAGAAAGTTTGTGACCCGGCAGCCATGTGGAGATCAGTTGAGGAAATACCAAGCACCGCCCACCAGCCGGAGCAAAAACATTTGAGGTGAGAAATAGGCATAACAGTAACAGAATATTGATTCATATTTGATCAGCGCTGCCTAGTTTGACCGTTTGATTGGAGTTCACGAGTGATTGACAGCTGCCTCGGTTGAATGAACAGCCAATAGGAACGCTCTCTCTCTGAAATGACCTGTGATTGGCCAAAGTCTCCCGTCACGGCTGGATTTCTTAAAGTCTGAAAACAGAGCCTACGCATATATCTTTCATATTTTGCTTTATCTATTATTATGTCTTATTTTTTATATCTTTATTGTTTATCTTGTTCTGTGTTTTACTGATGCCTCTTGTTGTTTGCAGTGTCCCTCTGCTGTTGTAACACTGCTAATTTCCCTGCTGTGTGACTAATAAAGGATTATCTTTTCCTATCTTTTCTTAAATGTGCTTTTTCTAAATGTAATAAAGTAAAAAAAAAAAGAGTTCTTTAGAAGCAGAAAACATTTCTATCATGTACCATTTTGCCGTGGAGAAAAAGATAAATTCACATAATTCTTGTCCACAAAACTCCATCTGCGTTTCAAAGTTTATGAACCGCTCAAATTTTTATGACACCATGCAGTAATCTCCAGAGCTGCCCGGAAAAATGTTTGTAAAACTAAAAGTTTAATCTAACTGCTAAGTAATTTGTCACATTTGTAGTTTTTCTAATTTCACCATTGTGGCCTCGTAATGCAGCCTTTCACACAGAGAGAGCGATGTGGACAGATGAATGAATGAAGTGATGGAGTGATGAGAGGGGATTAGAGGAAAGCCTGACTCAGACTTCTGTCAGCTCTGATCACCCACAGCAGACGGCCGGGACTGTGATCAAGTTTTAGCCGCGGGGACAGACGGATGGACGGCCATCAGCCAGTTTTCTGTTGTTGTTTCTGTTCTCTTGAGCCAGTGAGGGGGATGGAGGTTAAGTCTCTTTTTTGTGACCGACTTAATTAGTCCTCGTCCCTCCCTCTCTTTAGAATGCGTGTTTGGGATGTGGAGGCATGCCTGAGGGAGAAAGAGAAGAAGTAAATTGGCTCTGCATAAACATGAAATAAACAAATACTTCAGCACAAGCACACACTCGTAAAGCCATCGAAGGGAAAATACAGCTTCCCGCATATGCGTGTTTTGACTCGCAAAGTGACTCCAAAAGGCACGCAGTTTCACATACGGCTTAATTAAACGACATCACAGGGGTGTCTGTGGGATGTATGCAAATAGAAAAAGGCCAACAGGCTGGAAACAATATAGAGAGGAAGCCTGAAGGGAGTGAGGATGAGGAGGGGAGTTGCTGGGACTCAATTTTGACCTTCTCTGAAGGTGATATTAAATTCAACTTCAAAGTACTTTCAGGCAACTTTCAATCTCTGTCAAATGAATGTGTCGTCACAAGAACGCAAGGACAATGTATTACAATAACCTCCATTTACTTCTGCATCCATCCATCCAAAGCAACTGATGAGTTTCCGATTATATTTCCCAAAAGGTACCAAAATACTCCTCTAAAAGGATCAAGAACCACAATGCAAGCAGCAAAGCAAACAGCACTGAGGCACTGGAGGGCTTTTTGGACCACCAACTGTCATGATGCATTCAAGTTTGTGACGGAAACGCAGGGCGCACCGTTGCATCAAAGCTTTTTACAAGTTGAAAAGGGTTGAAAAAAACAATGAAAAATGAAGGAAATTGATGCTTATGGATGATGAGTTGCAGGGAACAGATCAGAAATAAGCGGAAACACACATTCAAAAAAACATGTGCTATCAAGTCAGTTGTGTTTTGTGTGCCGGATGCCTCTGCTGAATGCCGATCGCACACATCCTCTCCTTTTTCACCCGCTTCGAATGTTATCAGCCGATTGAATGGGCGCCTGCTACACCTTCTAGTAGGTTCAGAAGGCTGTTATCATCTATTCACATTGATCACTGGAGCAAAGGAGGAAGTCAGGAGCGACAAAGTCTTCATGCGCACAGTACTACAGGACACGCCCTCGAAACAGTCGCAGTGCAGTTAGGTTTAGGGACAAAAAATACTTGGTTAGGTTTAGGAAAAGATCTTGATTTTGCTATTAATACTACACCACTTGCTTCGACCGTTGAATAACGCCGTGGGTGGGTTTACATTGGAGTTAGTCGAAAGCCCAATTCGTCACATACTGTTGCTAAAGGGTCCCTCCGTGCGTCGGTTTCAGATGCCAAGGGGAACGACTTGGGAGTGAGAACAGGTTGGCCTTGGTCATGGCTATTCGGGATAGCGGGGTTGTTGGGACATTTTTCGGATTATTGGTGTTTCGGAATAATGGGATGTCGGAACAATGGCATGGCACCCAGTTTGGCCCATCTGAAGCATTAAAATGGTAGTGATAACGCCCATTCAATCAACTGATAACGTTCGAATTGGGTGCCTTGTTAACTGTATTGATGGAGACACTTTGATGCAGCCGTTGCCTCCCACATTGACAGAAAACACATGGGCACACACGGGCAGAAACACACATAAAAAAACCCACAACCCCTCGTCTTTCTTTATCATCCTGCAGCAGCTCCGGCGGCTGAATCGACTGCAGACCCAACACCTCCACCTACGGCCCCGTTGTTTACTAAGACTCCCATGACCGCAGTTCAAAGCCCGCCTCATACTTCCCTCTGCAGTGCAGCACGCTCTGACCCCATGCCCACACAGGAGCTGTGATCTAAAATAAAACAAACAAACGCTTTGTTCTCTGCAGAGAGAAGCCCGCTCGATATCGAGAAAGAGAGAGAGAGGGAAAGGAGTGGAAACCTCCAAGGGAAATGTGTGTTTCTTTTGGAGACCCATGTGGGGGTGTGTCAGAGACTCGAAGCATGCGTAGCAAATGTGTTTGCATGTTGATGAAATTAGTGAATCTATATGGTGGCTTGAAAGGAGCAAACTGAGCAGTAATGTGTGTATTTCTGAAGACGTATATACATTCCTGTGCTTCTTTTTTCTCCTTAGTGTCGAGGTGAATCTTGTGTCTTTATGTGCATGTGTGTCTGAGTTTGTCTAGCGAGCTGTCAGGTTTGTGTCTTTATCATCGGCTGGTTGTGGAAACACCACCATTAACATTCATCAGCTCCAAAACATCAAGCAAGAAAGCGAGACCACGTACGGCTGCGAACTGAGTGTGTAGGTGTGCAGAGCTACAAAGAGCATAAGAAATGCCGCAGACAGAAGACGGGAAGAGAACTTCTCTTTCAAACGTCTAAAGGCACAGGCAGGAAGATTGTTAGTGGCATGTGATTTGCCGTGTTGTTGGTAAATTAGGTGTCATTTAATGTCAAATTAATAACAGATGTAAGTGTGATTACGGAGACAGGGGTTAGAAAGACAGAAACAGTCCGGAGTTGGTGTGACAGCGATTAACTTTAATTTGGCGTAGATCTCACAAATAAACCAGGATGTCTCTCCCTTGATGTCTACGTTTGTCTGTCGCGAGCGAGCTGGTTTTTCCTTTAAATTGGACCGATTTTCTACTCCGGGGTAATTAAGGGTCTCTTTAAACATGGATGAATGAGATTCAAGCTGCTCAGCGCTTTACTTTTGAGCAGTGAAATTCGGTAATGAGTCAAGCAACCGCAGCAGAAATCTACATATTTCCGAGGGATTCCTGCTGTGTCTGAAAACTTTTTCTTCCCTTTTAACTTCCCCTCGCTAAACAACATCAGCAGCACGCCACGAACCGCGTTGTGTGTTTTTTTTCATTAGGTCAGCGGGTGACATTGATTGTTGCGCAACAGAAACTCAGCTCTTAGCTCAGAGACGGCCTGAGGGCAGGATGTTACATTTTCCTGGTCTGAAGTGCCGACAAACCCGTCGGCCTCCCACGCAGGTGTTTCCACTTACCCTGCTCGATGAGACCTCTTCTGGAGGTGTGAACACACCGGTTGATTGACTCACATGTTAGCTCTGTTACACTTGATAGGAGCGAGACAAATTATACCTTCATCCCTCTTAATTAGTCTGATGATGATGTCTAGCATTGATCCATTAAAATAAAACTCTTATTTTTTAGGGAAGGAAATGTAAACTATAGTGACAGTTATTGTGCAAAGTTTTCCAATATTAGCTATTCTAGCAGTCTGTTGGTCGTTCCTCCACTTTGGTCCAGATTGAAGTATCTCAACAACTGTTAACCATTTATGTATACATTTTGTTAGGGATGCACAATTTGGATTTCTTTCAGCCGATACCGACAACCGATAATTACCTGCTTCTCATGGCCTCTAATTCTGAGCAGTGAAGCCAATGAGGAAGTGTCTTAAACTTGCATTCTTTCTAACAGCCAGCAGGGGGCGACTCCTCTGGTTGCAAAAAGAAGTCTGATTGTATAGTAGTCTATGAGAAAATGGGCCTACTTCTCACTTGATTTATTACCTCAGTAAACATTGTAAACATGAGTTTATGGTCTCAATCGCTAGTTTCAAGTCTTCTTCAATACAGCATGATGTTCATTTAGTAAATTATGGTCCCATTTAGAGTCAAATTGACCATAAAGCAGGGGATGCTTTAGGGCGTGTCTACCTTGTGATTGACAGGTCGCTAACACGGCGTTGTCTGGTCTGGGAGTTTTCACGTTACATGTTCAGTTTCAGTTCATGAAAGTTAATTATAATCTTTTTGGGCACCTAAAAATGTCTTATTCAGCGTTCAGTTGTACTTAGCTCCACCCTCTTGTGTCACTTCTGGTTGCAAAAAAACAAGATGGCAACGGCCCAAATGCCAAACTTGAGGCTTCAAAACCCACAAACCAATGGGTGACGTCACGGTGACTATTCATGCTCTTCTTATATACTATGATTGCAAATTGCAAATTGCAATCCTGTTGTCTTCCTCTGAAACTGAAAAAACATCCACACCAGCGACGATATGTTTGGCTCTCTAATCAGCGTGCCGCGCTTGCTCTTCTTCTTCTCTGTGTTTATTGGTGGAGGTGGTGCGTTATGTTGCTCTGGTTCACAATTACTTGGATAACATACAAATTCTTTTTGTGGGATATATACAAATTCCAGTGCACTACTTTTCATAGGTATAGCTATGAACGGTGTATTAGAACAGTCTGATTTAGCTTACTTTTCAAACACAGAGCATGTAGTTGCTCACTAAATTCCTCCACATGTGTATGATGACAAAATGTTTAATGTAGCATAATATATTTTTTGGTACAGTCTCTGTATGTTTCTACTTTGATAGATTCCACACACTACGCCTACATCCTGGCAGAAGACCTTTTGTTTTCCTTCCTCTCTGCTATAATAGGGTAATGAGAAAGAGACAGCAGGCAGTGTCGGAGAGATGACACAGCCTGTCTCACGTTCGTTAAACCTCACACGGACCTGTCTTCACCCGCAGATAAAAGAGCAGAAGAGGAAGACGAGAGGATAATTGGAACAGTATATGCAAATATTTAGCCATTTAGAGGATTCGAGGATGTTTGTGTGTGTGTGGAAGTGGTGGGTGGTGATGAGGCTTGTGTGCATCTGTATGTGTGGGTTTGTGTGTTTTAATGGAAGTTTTTCTTTTTTTTTTTGTCTGTGTGTCTTCTCCCCAAGCGGTTGATGTCACTCAGTAGCCGAGCGGAGGAGCATCTCCGGTTTCCTGAGCTCACAAAGAAAATAACGGCCGCTCTGTTGCCGCGCTCATTCTCTGCAGAGACCTGGTAGGCCTTACAGGGGACCCCTCGACCCGCTCATTATCAGCCCCTCTTCTTATTTCAATCTCTCTCTCACACACTCACAATATCATTTCCTCTGTCTCGTTGCTCTTCTCCATCCCACTTGTTTTCTCACACCCACGCTCTCCGTCTTCTCTTGAATCCTCTGACAGAATGTGTTGCCAAAGATGCTCAAAAACTATTAAAAAAACATATCGTTGGCAAAGAAAACCATCAAAGGGCGACACCAGCAAAGATCAAAGTGTAAATACATCACCTTTTTTTTTACCTCGCACCATCTCTCATGGATTTATTTCACACCGCCGACTTCAAAATTATGATTCATGTTGTGTTTCAAAACAGGAAGATGTGTTGCCGGGCTGCATCTTTCATGGAGCAGGGGGCAATGCTCTTCTGTGGCCTTGTTTCAATAATGCAGCAGTCTAAAGCGTCCATACATCATTCAGAGGACTCAACTCTTTTACTTCCTGAACTCACTCCTGCAGAACTCACCACAACAAACTCTGCTTTTGTTTTTCTTACTGATTTTCACTGAGAAATACTCTGATTTCGTCTCGTTTAAAACTATTTTCACTTTGATTTTAAGCATCTAAAACTTGTTTCTGGTTGCAAGAAGATGATCATCACTGTAATTTACAGCATGTGTTATGAAATGGGTCTACCAGGCACATATGTAAAGATAGATTGTCTGGGTAACATCTTCACTCTGGAGCTGAGGCTAGATAGCATGAGGGGCCTTTTGTGTATCTGTGCCCATCATTTCATTATCTGTCCATGAAAGGTCACAAGGTTACAAGCACAGCTCAGAAAATCTGAAGTGCAAATGAACTGCAGATTAAAGGAACAGTGTGTGATGTTGCTCCGCCCTGTTTCTACAGTAGCCCAGAAAGGACAAACCAAACACTGGCTCTAGAGAGAGACTTTCATGTTTTTACGTTACCTGAAGGTCACCGTAGTTCTCCGATATGCTTGTAAAACTACGGTAACGTGAGCCGCAGAGTGCAAAACCGTGGTACCGCCAGCCGCCGTCTGACTTCCGTTGCTCCTAAAGTAGTTTTATTATGGTAAGGATGACCCCTGAGCGAGGTGAACAGTGTTACCACGTTTTTGCACTCAGTGGCTCACATTACCGCAGTCTTGGAAAGGGAGGAGTGAGTAGTAGTACTCAGTTGGTTGCAATCTGCAACCACACCACTAGATGCCACCAAATCCTACACACTGTACCTTCAAGAGTCCCTTTAAAAGGTATGTTAAAAGGAAAATTTGGTGCCACTTTTGCAAATAACAGATAAGATTTATTAAAGTTAGTAAATCATTTCCTGGTGTTTTATAGATCAGATAAAAGCTGCTTTGGAGAATAACTTTTGGGTTGGCAAACTGTTTGACCTCCTTCTAGAAAAGAGCTGCCGGGCATCAGAACAACTATCCAAGAAATTCTTTGTAACCTAGGTCAACATGTCACAGGATCCGTTTAGTGATCGGCTGTGGATACTCTCTGGCTGCACTTCGCTGCTAAATGTTCAACTTTTCCCAACTTTTAGTTTGGCCGCACTTTTCACAGACATCGCATGGCAGCTTGCCACACCACTGCTCTGGTGTGAATTCGGCGTAACATTTGCTGATGGCTTATTAAAAAGTGAGAAACTCATGACCTTTATTTACTCGTGTAAGTACAAAATGTGTTATTTAATCACCCTTCATTAATGACTTATAAACATTTATATCTGCAGACTTGAACAGTTGGAAAGTTGACTCGCTAAGCAAGAGATTTTCACAACCTGGCAACCCAGAAATTCTTATTAACGGCTTATAACAAATTGATTTTGCTTTTTTTTTCCTGTTTTAGTCATTTTCAAATATAAACACTGATTTCTTTTTTAATAAACACTGTCTGGTTGATGCCTGATGAATAAATAAATAAAAAAAAACAGTGTTTTTCCTCTTTTGAGTCTTTTTCTTTGTCATGTTGAGGATCCCAAAGAGAGAAAGCATGAAACTTGATCTTCGGATAAAAGCACTGGGTTATTGGGTTATCGAACAGAGGGACAGAGAGCCGGTGGTGGTGATGGAGGTGGGGAGTGGTGGTGGAGGGGGGTGAGGCGGTGTCTTAACTGTCCGCCGTGGCCCCAGAGAGCGGGGGTCATGGATTTAAAAAAACAAATGAACGGTTACAAGAAGAGGGAGAAGGAGGGAGTAATTGGACCCCTCCCTTGCTTTGCATTCACATTAAAGAACTACTCTCGGCTACTTCTACACCCCCCACAACCCCACCCACTAGTCTGAAGACACACACACACACACACACACACACACACACTCCTCACTCCCTGAAAGACAGCTTTCAGAATTGGATTACCAGCTCTGAATGGGGTCGGTTCCCCTCCGCTGGGTTTCGTCTCCATCCCCTGCCGGGACTAGTGGTCCACACACACAGACATACACACGCACACAGAGACACACACACACACACACACACACACACACACACACAAGCCCTCCTTAATTGGTGGGATGTGCCCTCATTACATGTCCAAATATATGCATGTGCTGCTATTGTCTCTCCCCAAAGACTCCCTCTTTGAATGCGGATTGAAAGAGCGCCCCATGCTGTGTGTGTGTGTGTGTGTGTGTGTGTGTGTGTAGTGATCCCAGCTGCGGATGTCCTTGATGGCGGTGAACTTGAATCTCAATCTGACCCTATTCTTCTCTGGGATGTAGGGGGGGAGGGGGTTTGGAGACAAAGCTTCATACTGTCTATGGGGACACCCTGAGCACTCATTCACACACCTATACACACACACTCACACACACACACACATGCAGGTGAGCTCAGTGGGAGCTCGGGGGAAAGAGATCTGGTGTCTTGTTATCTGCTGCAGGCTGTTGCTTCTGACTGATAAATGCCTCAGAATAATTACCATAAAATATTCAAGCACAAGTGAGTAAAGTGGGAAGAACCACTTCAACAAAAACCACAATTATCTCCCACCCAAACCACAAGCAACCCAAACACTACATGAGCTTATTTCTGGTCATGTAAAATCCAGACCAGCTGTTTCCTGCTGAAAATTTTGGGGGGGAAAAAATCCATCTCCAGACAGGAGACAGGAATTCCTTCTTATTGGTAGGCCTCCGTGTATTGCAGCAACTCCATTTTCATACATTTTCAGATTATTCATTCACAGTGGAGGCATGCAAGAAAAATAAAGTTTACTACAAGAATTCAAGGTAATATGCGGAGAGTAATTGATATATGAATAGTCATTTTAAGGGTGAAGTATTCCTTTAAAGCTGCATTAATTTGTTGGCCACTTGGGGGCAGCACAACAAGCTGTATACTGACATATTACTACCATATAGAGTTGATAAAATGAACATTTCATTATATCAATGCATTAATATATCATAAATAGGATGGGACACGGACATGCAATTTCTCATACAGCCCAGTCTTCTCTGAATAAAGTGGAAATCACAATTATAAAAAGTGAGAAGTGAGTTTTTTAAGTGCTGCGGAGAAAGTCACGACGCGTATGCTGTCGGTTGGTGCATAAAAACCAGGGATGGCTAATTATAGTTCACAAAAAGTGTTGATTTGCACTTAAAATATCTTCCAAACTTCTTCGGTTTTTACTTTCTCTATTTTGTCAGATGTCTTTTTGAGCATATAAACATATTCCAGTTGTAAGGAATTGAATTATGACAAAATAATATATAAATATGCATTTTAGTTCTGTTTTTGCTCTTCCATTTCCTGCATCCATCCATCCATCCGTCAATCATCCAGACCTCTCATCGTTTAACAGATTAATTTGCCGATGGCGGAGGACGGATTAGTCAGACAGAGGTGTGATCGTCACACCTGTCATCCCTCACTTTACACATCCCTTGCTTCACCCCCCCCCCCCCTACACCCTCAATAAAGATAACACTTAACCATATTCTCCCTCACATTCTCGCCTCCACACACACACACACACATCCCCATTACTTTCACACTCTCGCTCATTTCCTCCCTCTACCTGCGTCTCTGTCTAGAAGGGTTTCTGTAAAATGACCCGGTGGTGCTGGCAGCAGCGACATGCTTATATAATTCACAGACAAAGGGGAGAGGAGTGGAGGTGGAGTGTTTATGTGCATGTATGTATGGAAGAAAAAGGATTTGTATTCACTGTGTGTGGGATGTTAATATGTGCGAGAACAGCTGTGGATAATTTTCATATCAGTTACTGTTTCTTCTCTGTGCCGAGGACTGAAATGTGAACAACTGACAGCTACACGAGTCTGGAAAAAAAGTGAACAGCAGCACGCTTTGCAGTCTCATTTCACTGCTCTAATATGCAAAAATATTTCAAGTGTGTCCATTTGTCTCACTTTACCAAAACCCTTTTCCCCTCCATCCAGTATGTCCATTAATTAATACATTCATAATTTTTGATGGCTCCTTTCTGTATAAATGTGTGGTTCCACCAGTTTTACATTTATTACATACTCAGCACATTTAGCTAGATTATATTTAAACATGAACATTTCTTATTAACACCAGAAAGAATGCATTAATGAATGCCTCTTTTCATACAAAAGGACTCTAAAAGGGTCTTTATGTGTTATAAAGCTAAGTAAATGGAGTCATTTGCCTTTCCATTCTTGACAGTGTAAATTCATACATACATGCACGATACTTTATTTTATTTATTTTATTTATATTATTTATTTTATTTATTTTATTTATTTATTTATTTAATTTAATTTAATTTAATTTAATTTAATTTATTTAATTTATTTTATTTATTTCATTTATCTTATTTATTTTATTTTATTTTCTCTTATCTTATTATATTTCTATTTAACTTCTATTTTTATTTTATTTTGTTTTGTTTTATTTTATCTTATCTTATTCTATTCTTATTTATATTTTAATTAAATTACATTTTTAATTGTATTGTATTTCTATTTCATACACAATACTTTATTTTAGTTATTATTTTTGTTTTATTTTATTTTATCTTATTTCTATTTTATTTCTAATAATTTAATTTAATTTAATCTTATTTTATTGTGTTTTTATTTAATACATAATACTATATTTGAGTTTATTATCATTGTTTTGTTTTGTTTTGTTTTGTTTTATTTATTTTATTTAATTTTTATACTCCTAGAGTTGAGGGACAACAGCTCTGACACCTGAACAGTTTTTCAGGTGCAGGGAGTTTGTATTGTGTGATTTCACCTCACTCGCAGTGTCTCTAACTCCGTGATGACAGTGTGGCGAGCGAGACGACAGCTGCAGGAGATTTGGAGACGTCAGCTGACGTGCGGCGTCTCGAACAGATGTTGGTGTCAAAACATTTTTATGAAGTGTCTGTTCCGGTAGATGGGCTCTGATCTGGGAGTTCTCCCTGTCCCTTTCTGCTCGTTCTCCTTCTGTCTTTCTTTAACACGACACATACACACACACGCAGAACAAACACTCTACAGCAGGTTGCCGCCTATTGGAGTTTAAATAAAACTAAACTTTTAATTATTAACGACAATGATGAGCATTTGCATGCCCAAAATATAAATGTATTCAGTTTCTTGCACTGTTTTGCTTTTAAAAAGCCTCTGAAATTGCATTTTTTGGACCATCTGGAAGCATCAAACAGCATTGATTAATAACTTTACTTTTGGGTTGGTGGCTTTTTTAATAGAAGCGTACTATAATTGGCAAAATTTAACGAAATGAATAAATTAAATGTGAAGAAAGTGTGATTTGATTGCAGTTTTACAGACTAATTTAAAAGAACTTTCGACGTAGTAGAGTTGGATGTCATGTCATTAATCGTTTTTCACGCTCTTCTTACATGAACTGAAACAAATGGAACGAAGGAAATCAATCCAAACTAAACTTATGGTATGCTTTGACACAGTTTGCAGTGATGTTAAGTATACAGTATTAATAGTTAATGGACTAAATGGTGTACAGATCTTCAACTGAGCCTGCACTAATATCTAATCTGACATCACGGTTTGGTCACTTGAACTTTAGACTTAGATATAAGCTTGTTAGAAAAGTTGGTGACAGCAAAATAGATGAATGAGTTATATATGATTTTATATGATACGTTACTACAACTAAAGCTATGTATGCATATATCCTGATTAAGTATGGTTCCTTAATTCACTCAATTTCAGGCTTCAAACTGTGGAAAACTCATTATCACCTGTTCTTTATAATCTCTTGTTGCAAGAGGATTAAAGGTGCATTGTGTAGGATTTGGCGCCATCTAGTGGTAAGGTTGCCGATTGCAACCAAGTGGAATTTCTCCTGTGTGCCATGTAGGAAAACTATGGTGGGCGACGCGAAAACGCGGATTAAAACGTATTTTATTCCGAATGTAAGCATCTTTTAAATTCTAAAAACTGACCGTCAAAACCTGTTCAGAAGTATTTAATGTGTGTTTAAACAGCCTGTTTGCACGAAAAAGCGTGTAAATGATACGATAATTCGCAAAGCGATTAGTGTGCAACAAGTACGTCTTTCTTAATTTCTGCTTGTCTTTTGTACGCCATGTATCCTGTACTGAGTGCAATGTAAACACACCAGTGTATAAATGCTACGGTAAGAGTAACATAGTGTAAAAAGCAAGAAAGACCATTTATGGTGGGCGGATGGGGGGAAGTGAATGGGTCCAACAATCACCAGACTTTTAACCAGGAGTCCGGTGTTTGAGACTGGTGTTGACCTGTGTTTGGTTTTGTAAGTTACGTAAGTGACGTTTGTCACGTTACGATTGTCACATGTTTTTTGTTGACGTTTGTGACGGGTTTTCCATAGCTGTTTTTGTAAATGACGTTTTCCCTTACCCTAACTGCGTGGTTTTCTTGCCTAAACCTAACTGCGGACGTTTGCACTTCTTATATATATATATATATACTTACAGTATACACTTGTAAGTATCAGTATCAATGGTCAGTCAGCTTCTCAATAAATGACGTCCATGCGTTTATATAGTTATCGGCCAATCCTTGCAATGTATATTCTGTTTCCTCTCCAGTTGTAGTAGGAACAGCACTTCATCTATTCACTTTATTACCATGAATTTATTCCTATGTGTTAATCAGCAAGCCAGAAAACTACAGTAAGACAGTATTTCTTTGGGAGTCAGATGCTTTGATGTCTAATCACAACTAATTAAAAAAGGAAGGACTGGACCTGGATGTCTTGCTGTGATAAACACAATTTTCTACCCTGATGAACAATAAATGATCACAGTCTAATTAGCCAGGTCACATTCCTTGTGTATCCTGTCCACTTGGCAAACACCCTCACTTCTCACTCTGAACAGCAGTTGCATGCTGCTTTCTGACTAGACTGAGGATTAGCAGTGTCTTCATATTCAGCCTGATGTAACTCTTTCAGCCCTCTCCGGTCCAGTATACAAACTGTATTCCTGCGTGCGCTTGTTTTGTCCCGACTCTGTGACTCAGCTGTCACTTTCTGAGTCCAGGAGATGCGAACAAGGTGTCAACTCGACTGCGTCACCAAGCCGTGCAGCGGAGGACTGATCTGTGGTGAAGGGAGGCAAACAGACAGACAGAGGAATAAACAGGGTGCGGGGGACATGGGCAAACCAAGTCAGCTCTTCTGCCTGTTGTCATATGCAGCTCGGCCCCCGGGGCATCGTGGGAAATGTGCACGTGAGAGTGTCGGCACGTGTGTTTGGCATTGCATGCGTGTGGATACAGCCTCATACTCTGACTTCTTTTCATTTTTTGAGCACTTGAAGGGTGTCAAAAGATGGTTCTGTGTCAAAATGACTTTCTTTTTTAACCCCTTAACACCTAGTTTCCCCCCTTTATTTACCCGTAGTTTGCTTTAAGTTTGGAAAGATCGTCTTATTCCACACTGTTGCAGTCATATCATATGAAGGCTAAGGGATAATGCCTGACGAGGTGTCCATTATCAGGAATTAATGGACGACTGGTCTACGTGAAGTCCATTAATTCCTGATTATGGACACCTCACCAGGCATTATCCCTTATATCTCATTATCTCAGCATTGTCTCACTTATATCATGGTCACTTCCCAAAGAAAAAAAATGAAGACCAGCAAGCCAGCGTCATTGTCTCTAAATCAATATCAAGATTTTCACGAAATCTTGATTATCATAACGCTAGCATAAAGCCAACATTACACTAACAAGATTCAAAGTCAATAACATTGTGTACGATTGAAAAACAGTAAATACAATTTGACGGTATCTTTTTATGACTGCACCATTTTCTCAAAATTTAAATATTCTAGATGTCTTAAGCATCATGTTTTACACATTTCTCCAAAAATCCAGCCTGACTTAATTGGTGTCTTTGGGAACTTTCAAAATAAAGTTCTGTGGTCTTTGAACATTGTTTGGCAGAAACAGTTTGAGCTTGTGTCGACTGACTCATCAGAGGGTCAGCGAGAGCTTAAAAGTTCCATCATGCAGCAAACATACTGCTGCAGAATAACTTAGACATATTTGCATAGAAATGATGGAAATGATTGTGTGTGTGTCCCCTGTGGTTTGGTAAGCAAGAAAAATGTGAATTTGCATGCACACAGACAGAAAAAGCGTTTTAATTAAGATTCACTCTTGACTTCGGATGAGTGTGATGAAATGTCACCGCGCGTCATTCTGCAGCCTCAAACATCCAACGGAAGTCACAATTAGTAAAACACGTATTTGAGTGGATTCTCGACTGTAATGATGGTGGAAGTTAAAAATGGATGAGCACACTCTCGTACAGTATCTCCTGAAGACTGTGCTGTACACACACTGCAGCTACCTGTCGTCCATCCATCATCTCACCTGACATGGAGAGGTCTGAACAGCAACACACTCGCCTGTCTCCATGACCACCCCACAGCATATGATATGAGCCTACATACAGTTTCTGACATGATGACACCCTCCACACACACACACACACACACACACACACTGACAGTATCTTACATGAGCAGTGTCCGTGTCTCTGCTCATTTCTCTCTCTGTGAGTCAGAGATGCTTTGCACAGCGTTGAGACCACAACACATCACTTCCATTTTAGTTCACACTCTGAAAGGCTGTGGGCGGCCTGAGTGTGTGTGTGTGTCTGTGTGTGTGTGTGTGCACACAGAGAGTGCAAGAGGGCAGGAAAGGAGATGTGTGTGTGTTCCAATTAATTAGCATTAGCTCAGCGCTGTTGGTTTCCGAGTGGCTGCAGATTGCCACACTAGTAGTTTTTCCACTCAGTGGACGGAGGAACTGGCCCACAGTGATCTGGCATGTTAAAGATGCTAGAGAGGAGGAGCTGTCCTAACGTGGCAAACACTCAGGAATGAAACACACTGAGAACCACGCACACACAACATCCGAAGCCGAGTTTTCCTCCCCTGAAGGCGTTCAGCGGACCGCAGCTTGAGAAAATGGGACGCTAAAGAAGCACATCGCACATCTTGACCTTGGAGTGATACAGCTTCTTGTGCCAGTTTGGTGAGAAATTAATTAGAAAGGCACATGAAATGTAGCTATCTATATTTTGAAAATAGTTTCTTTCGATTGCACAACGGATAATGGAAAAGTTGACTGTTATCAGACCATTAAATGGGCGTTATTGGTCGCTATAAGCATTGTAGATATGGGTAAGTAGGGGCCTACTATGCTTACTATGTTGTAAAAGTGAAAGTGAAACTTAAAAGCAACACGTTCTAACATGTAAAACTGCATGAAAAGTTACGTTTTTTACGTTACAAAACAGCTTCTTTAGGTTTAGGCAACAAAACAAAAGTCAAGTCAAGTCAAATCAAGTCACGCTAAGTCAAGTTACGTTACATTACGTTACGTTATGTTCTTTTGGCTTACAATAACCGCTTTTCAAAACCGAAAGTGAAACACAAACGCTTGTGAACACAAAGACAACTACACACAATTGGTTTCACACGGATCTGAAAAGTATTGTGTTTTGTGTTCGTATCACTGCCACCGACCTCCACCCCATACAGAGTTTCTTCTGCTTCTGCTCCTGTCATAATTACTACGGTCTCTAGAAGTCGCTGTCGTCTTCTTTTATTCCTTCTTTTGGTGATTGCACATATGAATGGATGATAAAACCTACTGGTGGGTGTAGCAGGGCCCTACTGACCCACATCTATGAGACTTATAACCACAGATAACACCCAATTAATGACCTGTCATCAGTCTAATCGGCTGGAAGGTTGCAGTATATTAGTTTTGCTATTTGAGATATCAAAATGTCTCTCATTACAGACAGGGCTGCACACTGTTATTATGAGCCTGCAATTGTGTATTTTAGCTACAAAATACAGACAAAGTCAATATTAGCAGGGCTGTAGCCACCACACCGGGGACACTGAGATCACGTCTGTATTTTGGGCCCGAGGGACGGCAATGTCTGTCTGCTGGTCGTATCAACACTTTGGTCCTGGCTGAAATATCACAACTAGACGGATTGCTATGAAATCTCAGCCCGTTCACACGAAAAGGTGTACAAATGACACAATAATGTGAAAGATATTTAGTGTCCAATACTTTGGTTTATAACCAAATATTAGCAACCCCCAAAATTGACATTATACAGTTAGTGTGTTGTCGTATTCTCGTACTTTTAGACTCATACTTTTTGGACAACAAAAAACAACAAATGAATAAATAGATGACTCCATATTTCTCCACCAGATTGTTATTCCTGGCAGCACGGACAAGACTTTGAAACAGCATGTACACTTATGTGTGAGTAAATAACCTAAACACAAGGTCCACTTAACAGCTTTTTTTTTTTTAGCTTTCAAGTGCATCTCACGCTCTATTTTGTCTTTAATCAGCATTTCACGCTTCATTTTGTGGGGCTGTAATTTCTTAGAAAGTTCCTGGAGATTATTATGTAATCTGGTACACTGCACTGAAGGAAAAACAGACACAAATCACAAATGTTTAAGTTTAGTTTCTTGTGTTTAGTGGTTGATTGCCAAAGGAATTTCTCTGACAGAACTGCTCGATTTAAATACAACTGAGCAGTTAATTGAACTTTGACCGCAATCAGTATTTCTAAATTATTGGATATTAACATTAGTTGCGTTCAACAAATTATATTTTTAGGGTCTGTGACCAAAGCAAGTGCAGAAAAAGAAGAACAAAGAGCAGAAATTGACTAAATTGATAGAGGAAAACATGAGAACTGAAAACTCACTCAGTCACTCATGCCAGCCCTCTGCAGTTTGTGAGTGTCATTGTCATCATTTTCAAAATGGCATGATTTCACAGTTACACTCATCTGCAAGGATGAGTCCAGAGAGGCATGAAAATGAAAAGAAAACAGGTCTCACTGGGAACAAAAAAACAACAAACCCGATTAAATTAAAGAGGGACGATTGTGGTCATAAGATGCATGGCCCAGAGAATAATGAGCCAGACACCAAACAACATCTGGAGCTGGCAGAACACCAACGAACATGGCAATTAGAAAATATAATAATAATGAGGAATGTGCGTAGGGACATTATCACGTTTCAACTTAATCTGATCGGAAATGAGATAATGTGGCATGAGATTTGCATAAGAACAGAAAAGGAAGAATCAAGCTTAAGTATGAGCTCATGCAGAATTACAATAACTATGTGGCCAAAAGTATGTGGACACACAAGCAGTACAGTACAGTTTGTGAGTGTTGAACACGATTTCACACGATTTATAATTCTGGCTGCAGAAATTTGTTCCCATTCAGCCACAAGAGCCAGCTGTGCAATGACACACACACCCCTTTACTCTCCAGTCTAGACTGTGGAACAGAAATATTTTATTTATAGTCAATTCAATACTGCACTGGAAGAGAAGTCAGGCAGCAGTATTTTGAACAAGTTTTGCATCTGAGATGAGGAAGAGACCAGTGATGTTATGGGAAACTGGGAAAAACATGTCTTTGTGTTCATCGCTTTGTTTGTTTGGGCATGTTGAAACAGGAAAGGGTGGACACAAAGTTGGAAGAACATTATTATTAAACATATCATTATAAGCCGCTGTATTAAGATTTCCCTTCATTGGAACTAAGAGTTTACGCCACAAAAACAGGCTAAAAGTATGTTGTGTGTGCGTACGTTTAGGCCATATAAGTATGGTGCAAAAAGGATGAGATGGATCATTTAGAAAAATTTTATTATTTGATGTTATGAAATGTGACAATTAACAAATTAATAAAAAACATGTGACATGTGCTGGCGTTGCTGTGGTGAGGTCCGGCACTATTTTATTTATTTTATTTATTTTATTTATTTTATTTATTTTATTTATTTTATTTATTTTATTTATTTTATTTATTTTATATAATTTATTTAATTTTTTATTATTATGGTTATCATTAATAATAACATTGTTTTTTATTTGTACACATGCTTTTCCTATGATGTGTCAAAATATTGTGAAAGAGGCCTGTCTGAATAAACTGAAAAATATTATAAAAAGTGACTGCAACAGACTGTAACCTGGCAGATGAGATTAATTTAAAACAAAAAAATGTAATTCATACAGAGTAGGTGTTATTGTATATTTTTGTTTGTATGGATGTGTTTTGTGGTAAGTTTTCTTTGGGAAAGCACTCATCTGTTTTGTGTAATTGAGACCTTATAAATAAAGTTTGTTCAAAAATCCCTGATTTTTCCACACACATAATGAACTAGAGTTTGCAGCAGCTCCTAAACTCCTTCTGTCCTTTATTATTGAGCCATAATTATGTTTCACCAGTTCTATCATGGTCCCCATGTGAGGAGCTAAACGCGGCCTGTGGCTCCCTCCAGCTGGCAGAAGCGGAACCACAAATCCACACCTGTAAAAAAAGAAAATGATGGATGATGGATGATGGATGATGGATGCAGCAGAAGCAGTCCAGAAATAACTCAATAAAAAAAAAAGAAGAAGCACACTGTGCGTCAAAGTCCAGTTCCGGTTATATATGACGTGTCTAACAGCTTTCTCATGATCACAGTGTGAGAGTGGATATTTATAATTAACATGCCTCATTACATGAATACAAAATGATTCAATTAGCATTTAAGACCCTTATAGCTGCACCATAACTGAGTATATTGTGTAATGGAGGATATTTGGACTGATTATGTGGCTTTAAAATAATATCTATGGTATATTTATCATGTTCATATGATTTTTTTTATCATATTAACCTGTTGATATTGGAGTTGATTATGGCTTTAAAATAATATCTATGGTATATTTATCATGTTTATATAATTTTTTTTTTTCCTATTATCCTGTTGATATTGGAGTTGATTGTGGCTTTAAAAGTGGTATGTTTCTTTTTTAATAATATTTGTTTAAATTAATGTAATTCATTTTGTTAAAGTTACTATTAATGGTCTATTATATTAGGACTTTAAGAACTTTAAACATGCACTATCTGCCTTTAAACATGCACTGTATACCTTTAAACATGCACTATCTGCAACCATCTTGGACTCTAACCACTGACGCACTTTACACTTACTTTACACTATACATCCTATATGCCACTTTATAGACTGCACATATGCACATACTATATTTATTTATTGACAGACTGTATACACTATGTTCACCCATTCACTCTGTATCTTTTATATCTCTATTATTGTTTTTATAATGTTTTTATACCTTTATCTCTCCTGTGTTTCACTCTGTTTGCTGATGTTGCTGCTTTGACACCTGAATTTCCCTCTGGGGATTAATAAAGGTTCATCTTATTTTATCTTATCTTATTTTATATCGTCCTTTATGGAGTTATAATAATATTCCTAAAGGGAATTAAGGATTGATATACACCCTATTTTTTATTATATTCCTAATTGACCAAAGTGGGTTTTATTGTTAAAGTTATAGATATAGATATTTCAGTTGTATAAGATGATTTGGATGTGAGTGTGTCAGAGTCAGAGAGGCGGTATAAGGAGGAGGGGGACACACACACACACAGACACACACACAGACACACACACAGACACAGACACAGTGTCTCTGCTGTGACTGTGTCTCACTTCAGATGCTCAGACTCAGAGAATTAAAAATGCGCTCCTCCGCCTTGTCACCACTGTTGTGCGCATTTCCTTGACGAGCCCGTGTTCCCACAGCATGGTGCTCGGACTCAGTGGCTCGAGTCTTCATACATAACCATTATACAGGTCTACCGGACGCGTAATTAACGCAGCAGAACACACAGACGCACCGCACCGCACCGCACCTGTTACCACCTTCGCAGAGAGAAGGTAAGTTATTTCTGACGATTATTTTTTTGGAGCGAGGTTATCATGCTTTTAAAAAAAAAAAAAAATCCTGAGTTCCTGGAGAGTTGGCACACGCAAGGCTGTGCTGTGCTGCAGGCGATTCTGTATCTGTATTAATATTTTTTCCTTCCTCCCTTTTGAAGGTCTCTTTCAATTCTTCAAGTTCAAAAGCGCGTTGGCGTGTGTTGTTTAACGTAGTTTCCGGTCGGCATGCAGGGGACGTCTTGGTAAACAATGCTGCTTTGATGATTCATGCATTATTATGTGTGTCCCTTTGGCACATCCGAGTTCTCTGCACTCTGCCAATTAATCAATTAGAGGGATCCATTGTAATGGCGGTGCCAGTCAGGCAGGCTCAGTGCAGCCAAAACTACATTTTAATTATAAGTTTTTCTAATTGTTTCAGACTGGCATTGAAGAAATTCTGCCAGCCACAGGTTTGTGCTCCTGTTGTTCTCCAAACCTGAGCTTTCTTGTGATGATTTTTGGAAACATCTGAAGCCTTTAAAGTTTGATTCTTTGCACGCTTTAGCAGAAGTTTTACCTGCAGCTGATGTTTCAGCCTGAATTCAGAACTAAAAATCTGCTTTTTTACAGCAAACTAACATCATATGCACGGTTTTTGACCGAGCTTGCAGAAGTTCAGTTAGTCTTACCCACAGCTGATGTTTTCAACCTGAATCCTGCACCCATGAGAACTAAAAATCAGCTTTTTTTACAGCAAACTAAGCATGTTTTTTGACCGAGCTTGCAGAAGTTCAGTCAGTCTTACCCCGCAGCTGATGTTTCAACCTGAATCCTGCACCCATGAGCACTAAAATCTGTCATTTATGCACCTGTATTTTAGCCGACCTGCACCTTTTCACCAGCCATTAACAATGCTCAATCAGCCACTCAGACTTTTATATTTTGGAGTGTCTTGATCTCCTGTCTCCCCTCTGAGGGCAAAGTGAATATAATCTCACACCATTGGACTGTTACATAACTTTTAAAAAACTGAAGTGCCATCCTGCCTGCGTAGGAGTGGATGTGATGTTCCCACTTCCTGGCTGTTGTTTTGCTCGTTAATTCGGAGAGGCACATTACTGTAAGTGACGCTTTGTGACTTAACATGACTGCTGATTTTGGGGTGGCTTTTTTTTTAATGCAGATGAGGCCCTGAAGCAGGACTGATTGCTGTGATTATGTAGCCTAACCTACATGAAGTCTGTGATTGTTGAATGTTAATTTTGAAGGTGGCATGACCAAATGTGTGTGTGTGTGTGTATTTGTATTTATGTGTGTGTCTGTAGGGGGGCTGCATTCTGCCCTGTGTTGTGTAGGAGGGGTGCGATCGCAATGTGCCCGAGCATGACGCTCGGAGCTGTTGGACAGAGTTCAGTACTTCGCTGAGCAGTCTGTCCTCCGTGCTGGAAGTGGTGCGCAGACAGACACGTTACAGTAGCCTGACTCATGTATAATATGGCAGGCTTCCCCCATCGCTGCTACAGGGATTGTGTCATCATCATCATACAACACAACGCGCAGGAACCAGAGATGGAAAGAAGCAAATGTCCACCATTTTGAAAAATCTGGCATATAAAAATGATGGCTGGCATGCAAGAAAAACTTCAGTTACAGCACTGTAGATGATAACTACTCTATTATTATAAACACTGACCAGTCACATCAATAGTTTCAATAGTTAAACCTGCAGTAGGCAGAATGTTTTTGGCATCATTGGTCAAAGATTCCATAATAACCTTTCAGCATATTGTAATTCAAGTGTTCAGAGAAAAAACTAGACTTCTGCACCTCCTCATGGCTCTGTTTTCAGGCTTTAAGAAATCTAGCCTGTGACGGCTTTGGCCAATCACAGGTCATTTCAGAGAGAGAGCGTTCCTATTGGCTGTTCATTCAATGGAGGCAACTGTCAATCACTCGCAAACTCCGATCAAACGGTCAAACTAGGCAGCGCTGATCAAATATGAATCAATATTCTGTTACTGTAATGCCTATTTCTCACCTCAAATGTTTTTAGATACATCTTGTAGTGTACTGTTTAGCTGTAAAATGAGAAAGTTTGCTCCGGCTGGTGGGCGGTGCTTGGTATTTCCTCAACTGATCCCAACATGGCTGCCGGGTAACAAATTTTCTCATGTTACAGCTTAAAGAGACTATTTGTAACTTTCAGAAATGCTTGTTAACAGCGACAACTGTGGCCGTGAAATCAACGGAAGTCAGCGTCGGGCTCGCGCTTGCTCCCTCTAAATATACCTGAACAAGCATCACTCAAAACAGTGAGGCGACACACGTCAGCTAAAAGCACAATATCACTCTATATTTCAGCTGCTTGGCAGTAATGTTAGCTGACCAGACGAAGGTCTCTCCATGAACATGATTTAGATCTGATCCTAGTGTTGGCTTTTCCTGCCTAAGTGCAGGCTGAGGCAGCGGGGCTCTGCAGCGTGTCTCCCTGCTCTCTCTGCCCGCAGCCGGAGAGAACAGGGAGACACCGGCACCCGGTCGGTAACGAGAAGACAACGTAACTCTCTGCACAGCTCCGTCACTTCACAAGACACGGAAAACCTCTGTTGGTCTGGAGGAGCTGCAGCAGTTATTTCTGCACAAACGTCGCCTGTGCATTCACTAGATATTCTCAGAGCTAAACTAACTCTTCTGCAGTGTGTAGTGACATTTATACGCTTACAAAGTTACAAACAGTCCCTTTAATAGTACACTACACAATGTTTTCGAAAATGTTTGAGGCGAGAGATAGGCATTAACGTAACATAATATTGATTCATATTTGATCAGCGCTGCCTAGTTTGACCGTTTGATCGGAGTTCACGTGTGACTGACAGCTGCTCAGAGACGGCAGGCTCCAGCTCGGCTCTGATTGGTTGTTTTCCTCTGGTCATTAGGAGCACCGGAGGACACAGAGGCACATGATTTCTTTCAGATTACCTGTCTCATGCACTACTGTCAGGATATAGTGCTTGTTTTATAAAAATAACTTTTTTAAATCATATTTGCCCCAATCCTAGCCACTGCAGCTTTAAGTTATATTACATTATCTTATTACTGAAAACTGCTTATCTTAGACCGTCTCAAGAAGAGTAAAGAGCACTCTGTCGACCTAAAATTAAAATTGACTTCAAAGGTATAGTGTGTAGAATTTGGTGGCATCTGGTGGTGAGGTTGCAGATTGCAACCAACTGAAATGCTAATGTAGAGTTGGACAAACTTTGAAGTTTTCTGTGTGTTTGTGAATTACAGATAAGCAATTGTGAAGCATAAACTAAAAGTTGTAATTCTTAAGATTTCACACCTGGTTGATTTAGAATTTCTATTTGAGTGAAAACAATGGAAATGTGCTCAGAGTTTTGCAGTCTGGAGTCTTGTTGTTGACACATGAGCCTTGAAATAGAATAGAAAAAATATATTTCTTTGTACACGAGCTTCAGGTTTCCAGAACTGTGTGCATATTTCCATTTTTTTTTTCCCCGGAAATGTCACCACAGACACCCATTTCATAATACTGCAAATATGTAAATATTGCAATACTTTAATCGGTGGGCCATAAGATCAACCACCATTGTGTTACCTCATATGGCTATAGATAACAGACATTTATTTAAATTAAAATCTTTGTGATTGCCACATAAATACAAAATAATATTTCCTTGGTAAAGAATTGTTAAGAATCTCAATTATTAATAATTTGAATGGACACTTACACAAACTAAAAAATTGTTTTCCATTGTCCTAATTTGTACCCAATGACATCTGGGAAATTGGGAAGTTTAAGGTAAACTAGTCTTTTATGCCATATTGTTGTATTCAGATTATATTTAATGCCCCCTCATCCTTCATTTACAGTCATGTAAGTTTGATGTTTGTCTAACTGTTACATTTAACGTCCTGTCTACACAGGGCGCCCACGCAAAAGAGAGTGAACTGCACTAATTGGACCACCCTCTATGAATAAAGGTTGAATGAGAAATATCCTAATAATTAAAAGTTACATACTAGAAAGGAAAATTTCCAGGAATAATTAAGGGACCTGTAAACCAGTAAAATAAAGCATAACGTTTGGTTTTATACCTCCTTTCCATCATCCCTTATCACACGCCTACCACAGCATAAATGTTAAACATCAACAACTAAACTCCAACACACATAAGAAATGACATCACTACTGTAGATTTGATCCCAGCCACACCACTGATAAAGTGATAGTGAAGTGATCCAATGTTAGTTTAGGTTGGAGAAAAAAATACACCTTCTGATTTTGTTCCAATACGCATCACCAATACTCCTCCGCAGCTCGCTGTTGATGTTTTGTAGCTTAACAGAATTTACTTTTTACTTTCCACACATCAACACTTTTGAGTACTGTGACTAAATCACGTGTGTCTCTGTTTTCCAAATTAACTTAAAACACTTGTTTTATGGAGGTATATTTCTCTATCAGAGTGGTATTTTGGTGAGGCTTATTTTTGTGTTTTTTCTTAGGCACTTCTGGTGGACAAATGCTCCAGTATGGACGGTATATTTCTTTCAGAAAAGATTTGAAAAACATTAAAAAAGGGTTAATAAAAGAGCAGATTTTGAAAAAGAAGAGGTCTGACTAAGCACCATCCCTCCCTCGTTCACCGGCCGCTTCAGAGAGAGTACAATACAATATTAATTCAGGCTTTTGTCCTCTTGTGGTCACTCTAACACAATCTGAAAATGGAGGATGAAAGTGATCCGTCATTGTCATTGTCAAAGCTACGCTCAGGAGATTCATACGAGGGTGTAGACAGCCTTGAGAGGCATTGAAAATGAAATAAAGTCCAAATGTTAGGTGTTTAGGAAGACGCATTTAATGGTTAAAATAAGTAAATTGCTAAATGTTTTGTCTGTTTACCCATTGTCCTGTCACGTCTTTGGTTTTTAAGTGATCTTATCTGATTTACAGAAAATAAATCCTTGAGCCCAAAGACATTAAACTGGGTCTCGAAAGTCCCGAATGCCTCGGACACCTGTGCTGCCCTTGATTTTGTAAAATATCTACTTCAAACATCCCCAGCAAAACTTCAAAAAGCACGAGGTATTATTCACACTCACTTATGGAAAACCTCTGACATTACAGTCCTTTACAAAAATAATGTTTTATACAAAGTGCTCCTCATGCCGACCCGTCATTAGTCACACTGTGACTCACATCCAGGGGTCAAAACAGACTAGGAACAGCAGGTTATGTGATGTTAAAAAATCTTTTTTAAGTGCATTAATTCATTATTTTTAGTCCTAAGAAATATTTACATCCCTCTGTCAATTTTTTTCTAAAAAATGTGAATGTTTTTCCAAGCAACTCCGGCTGGTATTCAGTATTAAAATAAGTGTGAAAACTCTGTCAGCAAGGTGAGACTGTTGCAGTTGTTTTGTCTTTTGAGAAGTGACAGTATCAAGTGACAGCATCTTGGAAAAAAGTTGTTTTTCTCAGTTTTCACAGGAGACAAGAGGATAGATTGGAACTAGATTGTTATTCTGGCAAGTTTACCCGGCTTATCGTGAGAAAAATTCAATTTCAAAACTCAATGCTAGATTGGATGACCTGTTCAAATGGACAGATTTGGCATTGCAAGACTTGACTTGGACTTGCAAAACATTTCTTGTGAGCATCTCTGCTTTTTAGTTAATGAAAGCATACTTTGTATACTTTAACTTATAGTACTTAGCCAATGATTTATGTATTACATAAAGAGACTTGCCCCTTTTGCTATTTGACTTGATGATTTGTGATCAAATTTAAAAAAAATAATAATAAAATGTGTTGTTCTCGCATGCCTCTACAGTGAACGGATAATCCACAAACTTGATGAATTGAAGTAAATTCATATCAAAACATACTTTTACAAACTCTCACACACTTTAATAGGCTACTCTATCAAAAAGTAAGCACAACTACAAGCCAAGTATTCTTTTTTGTAGGCCTATAAGGCAAGGATACTTAATTATACTTTTCTTAAGTATAACTTGATCAAAAGATTAAGTAAGTAGGCTTATTAGCCAAGTATACTTAGACTTTTCTGTATACTTGTCAGTATGAGCCAAGTATACTTAGACTTTTAAGTATACTTGTTAGTATGAGCCAAGTATACTTAGACTTTTAAGTATACTTGTCAGTATGAGCCAAGTATACCCAAGTATACTTAGACTTTTAAGTATATTTGCCAGTATAAGCTAAGTATACTTAGACTTTTAAGTATACTTGTCAGTATGAGCCAAGTATTCTTAGACTTTTAAGTATATTTGTCAGTATGAGCCAAGTATACTTAGATTTTTCTACTTGTCAGTATAAGCCAAGTATACTTAGACTTTTAAGTATACTTGTCAGTATGAGCCAAGTATACTTCGATGTTTCTACTTGTCAGTATAAGCCAAGTATACTTAGACTTTTAAGTATACTTGTCAGTATAAGCCAAGTACACTTAAGTATACTTTTGTTAAGTATATCTCTGCTAAGTACATAAAAAGTAAACTGAAAGTATAATCTCTTATTTTAAGTTCAAAAGAAGTATGCTAATAGCACACTTGAATAAACTTCATTTTAGTAAGGGAAGTCAAGTGCAAACTCAAAAGCATGGTGAGAAAAAGAAACCTTCATTATTAATAAATATTCATAAGTCATTAAGTAGTTAAATAATAAAACAAACATCAATTAAAAATGTAATCACTCACCAATCATCCATTATGCACCCATATCACCACAACAGGTGTTGATTAGACCTCTTCTTAAGACTGTAAAGACTGTGATTGACTGACAGGTTCCTCACTCTCCTGTTAGTTTTATTGCACCTGTTAAGGCAGGAAAATGTACGCTGTTTGTATTGTTATTGGTTCATAGACTTTGGTGATATAATATCATGTAATTCCCAGTATAGCTGCATTCAGCTTCACCCTGAGCAGAGGTCTAATTAGCCAGAATGATTGAAAACACCTGTGTGGGTGTGCAGGGCCTTTACAACTTTGTCATCAATTACAATTTAAACACTTATAAATGATCCCACTAATGAAAACAAGGGCTGACCAAAGCATTTATTTGTCCCCTCTCCCACCCACCCTTTCCCATTTTAATAGATAGGTAGATAGATAGATAAATAGATAGATAACTTTATTGATCCCGAGGGAAATTCATGTTTCCAGCATCACAGTTCCATAGTGCAAAACACGTTAGTAAAAAGGCAGTAAAAACGTTAGTAGTGCAAAGTACAAAAAAATATACCAGATATAAAAATACAAGGAGATGAAGAAAACTGTTAAAACTGAATATAGTGCAGGGTAACAGCTGTGATACACGACTATTAAAAAAGGGAATATAGTGCAGAAGAGACTGTTAAAAATGAGTATAGATTTAATATTAAGTAAGTATTAAAACTATTTTAAAATTAAAATGCCACTAAAATAAAATAAATTATCCTTATAAAACTAAATATCTATTTGATAGTAAATTTAATAGTTTCTTTCATATCAAAACTATGTATTTTATTTCATGCAATGACATAATTTGACCACCTGGGGGCAGCAGCTGTAAACACTATAGTAAACACTACATTGAGTTAATGTGACTGCGGTGTTGCGCTAACACTTGCTTACAGTATTTACACTATTTTATATCTATGATTTAGCTACACGCCTAGCTGTTAATGTTACGGAGCAACATTATCATTCATATGGAGTCGTGTTTGTGGCCACCTGGCGAATGTAAGTCCAATGTTTACTCTCTTTTTCCTCTGTGTTTGGTCTCCTCCAACTCCTGAGGGAACGCTCTTTAGCGGCAATCTTAAATGCTACACTTTGTCGCTTGGTTGTTGCTAACTTTGCCGTTTGGTGCGGAAAACGTAGCGTACAGAGCTTTTTGCTAATAACCGCTGTTAAGGGTGGTAAGAGTGACCCTAAATAATGTCTAAAATTACTTCTAGGTGGCACTAAATACAGAAATGTTGCTTCACCGTTCATAATTCATATCAAAATTAAAATAGAAAGAATATACAAATAATCAGAAACAGGTTGATTGTTTTATAGTTTATTTATTATGTTTGTTTAAATTAAATCAATAAAAAAAAGCTCTGTGCCGCGTTTAAAAGCAAAGTTTAATACTAATATGAGATAAAAATGTACTTAGGCTTTTCTGTATACTTGTCAGTATGAGCCAAGTATACTTAGTATTTTAAGTATACTTGTCAGTATGAGCCAAGTATACTTAGTATTTTAAGTATACTTGTCAGTATGAGCCAAGTATACTTTAACTTTTAAGTATATGTGTCAGTATAAGTCAAGTATACTTAGACTTTTAAGTATACTTGTCAGTATGAGCCAAGTATACTTAGACTTTTAAGTATACTTGTCAGTATGAGCCAAGTATACTTGAACTTTTCTGTATACTTGTCAGTATAAGCCAAGTATACTTAAACTTTTAAGTATATTTGTCAGTATAAGCCAAGTATACTTAGACTTTTAAGTATGCTTGTCAGTATGAGCCAGGTATACTTAGACTTTTAAGTATGCTTGTCAGTATGAGCCAAGTATACCTAAGTATACTTTAACTTTTCTGTATACTTGTCAGTATAAGCCAAGTAAACTTAGACTTTTAAGTATATTTGTCAGTATGAGCCAAGTATACTTAAGTATACTTTTGTTAAGTATATCTCTGCTAAGTACATAAAAAGTAAACTGAAAGTATACTCTCTTATTTTAAGTTCAAAAGAAGTATGCCAATAGCACACTTGAATAAACTTAATTTTAAAGTTTAATACTAATATGAGATAAAAATGAACTGAGGGTAGGGCTGTGCGATAACTCGATATTCACATAACAGTAGAACACGGATACTTGCTTTGAAAATCAGTTTGATTATTTTATATTTTGTACATCCTTTCCATGTTGTGGTACAGTTTATATCAAATATCACCCAGCACTTAACTGAGGGCTTCACACTTGTAATTTGCTCATCTTGTGTTATTTGCTTCAGAGCATCTCTGACAAAAGAGGGGTATTATGTGAATGATTTTATGAGTTCAGAGTGTTAAGAGCTCTGTAGAAGTATGAGACAGTTTAAAGATTTTATGACGTCATGATGGATACGCTATAGCTCCTCTCTCTGTCTTTTACTCACACACACACCACTGGTCTGACAGACTTATTTGTGATAATGCTCCTTCTGAATCACCGCACCAGATATATGCTTCTAAAATTATGAATATTCACAGTTATGCTAACAGGCCATCTTCTCTCCTGCGGCCCCAAGTGTTACTTCTGACTCACGCCAATGCCTTTGTACAACTTCGTCACACACACTCTGTAAAACACAGCTCTCACTTCCTTGTCACTGGCCCTGAGTGCCATCGCTACGGCGCGTTTGATGCAGCAGGCATCAAAACGGACACCTGTCATCAGTCAGCAGGCCCCCGTGCCCACTGTTGCCCCCTGTGGATACTTATAGCCCACTGCAATTATGTTGTTCCATTAGTCATCCTACGCATGCACTGATGGGCTGCTGGCTATACTTAGCCAACGTCATGGTCACTCTTGTGCAAAATAAGAGATTTACAGTCTGATGCTTGTGGTTGGCGTCAAACACGATGAATAGATATGAATAATAATGACACAGAACATTGTTTTGTTGCGTTTCAGACAAAGTTTGAATCATTTCTTCATTTATTTTTTATCTATCTACCTGTATATAGAGAGTTTAAGTGTTGAAGTGAACAGTTTATCCATCGGCCCAGTACTGTGTGGCTTCTCTGCTGGCTGCCGAGCAACCTCACAGCGATAACAAAACTCAAGGAAGTTACTAGGGCTGTCGTTGTTGTTGTTTTTTTACTGTCATCACAATGTCAACTTGCGCAATAAACATATCGCAGAAGACTGCGATGTTGCACTCCAAATTATTTATTTAGTTGAAAGAGAGAATCAGTAGAAAACGGCACTTTAAAATGTAACTTATCCTTTTTTATTGGTACCTTTTGTGTTCAGTTCAATGTTCAATTTGTGATAAAAGATCAAATTTCCTTTAATTTTTTTAAATCAACAAGCAATTTGTTGCATTTTAGCAGTATACTGAAAGCAGAAAGTAACCGAGTACACTTTAATATCTCTTCATATGTCGCAAGTAATATCGTTTTTGCAATATCCAACAACGTTATTGCATATTTTCTCATTTTGTGCAGCCCTAGAAGTTACTGCGCTCAGCTGTTGTTTGGTACAGTTATAGCATATAACTCCCAGTGAAATCACAAATTGTAATTTTTACATTTCTGACAAGATACAAGTTACAACAGCATGTTAACTAATAACTAATGTAGACTTTTTTTTCTTAAACAATTACTCAAACCGATTAATCAATTATCGAAATGTTGCCAATTAATTTAATAGTTGACAACTAATCAAAGAATCAATTAATCGTTGCAGCTCTAATAGTACAGTTATAAAAGGAAAAAGAAAAAAGGCAGATTGAATTATTTGTATCAAGTTTTTTTTTCAAAAACGTAGTTATAATATTTATTTGTGTATATACTCTTTCTGTTTTTATAACATTTCAGAGAGTTTATAAAATATATAAAATCATGAAGGAAAATATCGGTAATTTTTTAGAAATGTGTGAATCATCACAGTTCTAATAAAATCAATCTTATGGTCTTTACATTCAAATTGAATCAATTTGAAAAAAAGCTGAGTGAGTGAATCAGTTTCTTTTCTACAAACAGTTCAGATAACATCAGTAAAATGTCACACAAACGCATCAGTGGGGTATATGTATGTCGTGAGTTTTTAAAATGTATTTCTCGAGACTTATTGGGATCCTGTCATTTTTTAATAGAGCCATTACGATGTTAGAATACCAAAAGGCCACTACAGTAACAGATTGCATGCATAAAAGCGCTAAAGAAACCTTCTTTGAGGAAACCCATCAAGTTACAGAAGCTAGTTGAACCGAGTGTACTCAGGAGAGACAGCAGGACTTTGGCTCTTTATGGTGGATAATTATAAAACACAAAACCTGGCACAGCTACTGTAGTTGGAAAGTCTCCATACCCACTACTGAGACTTGTTGGTGCACCTGTCACGGCTGAAAATGCAAAAACTGAAGTTTTTAATTGCTAATTTGAACACTGAGCTTCTACACCAACTCTGCATCTTTGCTCGAGTTCAAAAATGATCTCAGCTGCCTCTGCAGAGAGAGAGTGACAGTTTGTATAAAGTTACAGACTCCAGCGTTGACAGTGTGTACGGACACTTTATTCTGTGACTGGACTGCAAGTTTTTTAGTAAAGTTTGGGGTTTACTTCCCACTGGAAGTGTCTGTTTTATTTCTAACTGCAATACAATACCTTGAAAAATATCGATATTCTATATCATTTTCAATACAAAAAATTGGGGAAAATTGACATTGAGGGCATAACATTTTTGATTATTGTTAAGAGATACATAGCACAGTGTTTGTCAACTCACTGAGAGAGCAGAAAGTGCAGCTGGTAGTTTCAAATATTAAGTATTGATATTTTTGACAACACTAGTCTGTTGTTCCTTTATCTCATAATTAGAGGTGAAACATCCGTGTGTGTATGTTTTAGATTTATGGTTTTTGACAGACAGTTTTAATATGAATTGAATATTCCCTTCAGTGCAAATGTATGAGCAAGTTACAACTAAATTAAGTTTGCAGCTTCCTGAATTTGATGCACAAAAGCAAAATAGGGAAAATACACCCTCACAGTAAAGTAAAAGCTGTTGTAAAGTTGTGTGATTGTTGATTTGTCTGAGGTAAACAGTACTTTAAATCATCGTTCAAGCATCATGTAAGGCTGCACAATTAATCCAATATTAATTGCGATCAACGATTTGGGCTTCCCCCAATTAAATGATCATGATCAACTGCGGTATTGACGCAGAAAACTTTGCATAAATCAAACGCTTCCTAAACTAACAGCTAGAGATGCACCGTCAGTCAGCAGCCGATTAAATCCGGACGGTTTTCAGCAGTCTCATATGAGTTTTCAAATGTAGTTTAAATGTAGTTTTTGGTGAAAAACTTGAATAAATATAGTAGTTTAAATGAGATGTTTTCACAGCAATATGAAATAGATAATAGAGAGAAAATATGACCTGTTTAACTTTAAAAATACAATCTTTTATTTCCTAATCATTTGAATTGTGTGTTTTTATGCAAATAACCGCAGTAACAAAGTAAAAGGATAACATTTAGAGTTTTTGACGGTTTCAATGTAGCACAACATGGAAGTGAAAAGCAGCGTTTGCTTATTCAAATGTGAAATTGCACTAAAAATATTTTTCCCTAATCTATAAATAATCGGGATAATAATTGTAATCTCAATACTGATCAAGATAATTATCATTTTGGCCATAATCGTGCAGCCCTACCATCAGCAAGAGCTATGAAACGTATTAGAAGGAAAGCATATAAGTGTGAATTTCCAGTGGTCGGATATGTGCTACTATGCTGGCTGCCTGCTTATCAAAATCTCCAGATGGAAATACCGTATGTAGGATGTGACAACGAGCAAAGTGCGTGACATTGCTGTCTGTTTCCAGTATCACTACCATTACATGTTTGTTGGCTCGAGGTTAGGAGAAGGATGTTCTCTCTGCGTTGCACCTCGGATGATGAAGCAGAGGCTGCTGATGGTGCCGAGGGGGTGGGAGATGTTGTGGAGGATTCGGTTTCCTCCTCATCCTCCCTCTGCTGCTGTCTCAGGAGTCTCTAACTGTCTCTGGACTTATTTAGTTATGTTTTGTGTTGCTGTGGTTAAAATGCAATGAACAGCACGGATGATTTATCGCCGAGATATTTTTCCATCGCAGCTCAAATTGAGTTTATGAGCATACATCAACCGTGAACATCAGCAGCATTGATAAGCAATAATCTTAGAAGAAGCAGAGATATTCATTTCTCCTCCGGTTGAAAAAATAAGAAGGTTAAATGTTTTCTTTGATTACCTATCTCAGGCTTTGTCCTCAAGTACACAGGTATTTTTGTAAACGTAGCTCTTTCTATGTGTTTTGGCCTTTCCTCTACACCCAAACAGCGTTTTAGGTCACTGAAAACAGAGCTTTTCAGAAACTCTGTTTTCAGTGTTGACATGTGGACAGGGAAAATTGAGTTTTTGGCTTGTAACATCAGAGTGTGCGCCGTTTTCTCCTTTGTGAGGCATCACTAATGAGGCGACATGTCGTGCAACAGCAGCAAAAATACATCCATGAATGGCTGACGTGGCCAAATAACCTTGCTAACAGGACTTTTTTGCATGTTTACACATAAATGTACAGTTACTCTTCCACTATATTGAGTAACAGAGGTGTCAGAATGCGTTAAGGAGGTTACTGCTACTTATCCAACGCAACACTCCCACGACACTGATCCCACCGCCAACGTCGCCGGTATGTGTGTGTGTGTGTGTGTATGTGTGGTCTTGACAGCGCTTACATTGTGTTTTTACATTTTCATCTGGACAGAGATTTTTTTTAAAACCGTGCTTGTGCAGTACACAGATATTTAAAAAAATATCTGTGTATGTAAGGACTAGGCCTCAAGCAAGTGTCACATTTCTATAAGCTGATTTTTACACCGTGTCCGAGGGTCCGACTATCGCGCCGCATCACATAGCATCGGACGCTTTCTGTCCACACTGAATACGTTAAATATGCACTTTTGTTACGTCATGTAAACAAACCACGTACATATCAGCTGTGAGCTCCATATCTGACTGGAGACGTAACCGGACGTAACTAGGGATGTCACAATACCAATACCAGTGAATTTCCATGATTCTCGATACCAATTCGGTACCACGGTAAAAAAAACAAAAACAACAACAATAAATCCCATGTAATTCAACACACAGTCTTTTATTAAAAACATTTGAACATTACAAAAACAGAGGCATGTAGCCTTTAAGTAATAGATAAAAAGAATTGACCCATTTTGTTCATTTTGATGAATCAGCGGCATGTTATCAATCGATAGTCAGACGACGGACACTACATACTGACCGTGAACGCATCTGGTCCATCAGCTCGAGTAGTAGGAGCAGGAGGCAGAGGATTCACTGTCGAAGCGAAAAGCAAACATACCTATTTGGCAATATTTCACGTTTAATCCCAATGCTATAAGGGAACCATAACGTTAATGAGGTAATTTTGGCATCGACTTGGTACCAAAGTATCTGTCTCGTGACATCCCTAGACGTAACCACTTAAAAGATGGGTTAGTAGTACTTGCTATTTGGACTTTTTAAACAGAAAACACACGTTTTATATTGTAATATTTACTGGATGTAACATACAATATATCCCGCCGTGCATCTTGCTCGTGCCACGGACAAGATGCGACAACACCACAGGCAGTGACACAGACAGGAGCTGAGATACGGTAAACAGGGAGTTAAACAACAGATTAATCTAAGATTCTGACCGATGTCTTCATAAGCACAATTTAAGTTAATAAATTGCCATCAGCAGCACTGACGGCTCATTTTAATCTGAACTCAGCCGTCAGCCGCTCCTCGTCCATGTAGCGGTGCTCACAACGCGAGTGACAGAAAAAATAGGAACGGGGCGCCTGACGAAAGTTCAGCTCAAAACGTTGCGCCAATAGACACTCCAATAGAAAACAATGTAATCAGGCTGATTTTGTCGCTGGCGCTCGCTCGCGTCTCATCCAGTTAGGACACTTACTACCCCTTGTGTTGCTGTCGCCGCTTGTAATTAAACCAATTGAGAGCCTTTAAGAGTGATTTTCTTGCTCCATGCACTTTGCAAGTACGTGAAGTTGCATGCGGAGCCTCCACTTCATTCACCACCTCACTCTGGATGGTTCCAGTTTATTTTGTGCTCCTTCGCCTTGCAGACGCTGAGCTGTAGGTGGTTCTCCTTGCAACACCTCCTCACCAGACTCACGTCCTCCTATTCCTCTGCTTCGCATGACGAGGCTGTCATCAGGGAACATCTGGAGGTGTTGAGATTCTTCAAATAAGGTTGATCCCTTTTTTGGGGGGGTCACTGTGTAACCAGATGGGGCACTGGTCCGGAGGTGGACAAATCTGGACGCCATGATGTTGTCCATCTGCACCAGGCTGAGCTCCCCAGTTAGCAGCTCACTGTCAGTGATCTCTTCCATCCTACACTGTTCTCCTGTGTTGTTATCATCCTCCTCTTCAGCTTCATTCAAGTCAATTTAACTTCCGCTTCACCTCCAGCCCTGAAAGCCTTCTTTTTCTTGTCTTGAATCCCTCTCTACTCAAGAATTCATCGCGAAAAATTGTGTAAATATCGGACTAACGGATGCGTGACACTGTGGTCTGATGAGTGACAGCTGGTGATGTCTTTTGCGTAAATCCTACTTATTCTTAGGCTGCACAAACACCTTGAAAATCTACAGGAAAATGCAATTCAACACTGATACCTATAGCACCGCCACGGGCTGTGTTTTCTCAGAAGTGTTTGAGTCACTCCATCAATCCGTCATCACTCGCTCAGCCAGCAACGTCGGTCAGTCCTTCTGTCCACTTTTGCATCTCTTTCCAAATCTCTTCAGCAAAAAAAAGGTGTCAGGTTTTCGGTAGCAGTCAGTCAACATTTGCACAATCAGATCTGATGTTCCCTTTCCAAAATACCTATTATTCGCACGCTGATTTTTTGGCACTGTAAACGCTCACTCCAGATTTTGCCTGTACGAGCCAATTCCCCCTCCACTGAGCATGTCTCCCAGAAGAGGGAACGTAATTTAGGGTTTTTCCGAAACTCCACTTTCCACTACAACTCCCAACAGACTCCCACTACTGGGCTCAGCACTCCTTTTTCTCCCTCTACTCCCTTCATCCTCCTTCAGACAAGTCTTGCCCTAACTATCTTTTCATCTACTTGTTAAGTCCTCAGCAGACTTTCTGGTCTATCCCGCTGGGTTCCCGGCTGCTGCTGCTGCTGCTGCTGCTGCTGCTGCTGCCCTCAGGTGCAAAAACACCTTGTTAGATATACAGTGTACGTCTCCTTCAGCTTATTACACTTCCAGTCTGCCAGCGTGAACTTGAGGCCCACTGAAGTTGTGATTTCCTTACCAAGCTTTAATTTTCAGTCGCTGCTTTTCATCATTTTATCTTTTTATCTTCTGTTTCTCCCTCTCTGTGTGGCTCTCTTTCTCTGAGGGAATTACATAAGTCTCTGTGTGTGTGTGTGTGTGTGTGTGTGGGCAGCGTTGCATTTTTATGTAAGGCGGACCTGGAAATGGCTAGCGAACACACAAGGGTCTTGCTCTCTGTTTTTTTCCCTCTTACAGCCTTGTGTGGTTGTGCGTGTGTGTGTGTGTGTGTGTGTGTGTGGTTGGGTCATCGGACTGTGGATCTGCGTGGAGGTTGGCTACACAATGGTGTGACTCCACAGGCCCACTCACGCTCACAGCATATTTTTTTAAAGCCCACCTTGAAATACCAAATATGTGACTCTTAATATGAAGATGATGATGCTTGTTGACTTGTAGTGCTCATGTGAAGTGTGTCACTTTTGAAGTGAGGAATGTCTGAAGTGTATCTCTTGGTGCCTTCAAATGGGGTCGTGTTTACCGTGTTCACGAGAAGAGTCCATATGAACGCCCCCCCTATTGGGGTATTCACGACTTCGTACGTACACGAGTTGTGTTTGTTGACGTTGTCAGAAATGGCGGAGCCCATGGAAGTTAATGTTTCGATGCATAATAAGTCAATATATTGTAATTTTAGACGTATATTGTTTTTCTTTGTAATTTTATAATATGTCTGAGGAAAATGTTGATATTCCCAACGGCCTCATCTTTTTCCTCCGTCGTTATGCTTTTGCATTTCCTGCATTATGTTACCCACTTAATAGCTTGCTAAATTGTTAGCCTCTGTGGCTTCTAGACGCCGACAGTAACGTTAATATTGCCGTTGCTTAGAAGCGGTGTTCTCACGACTTAACCACTTGAACGCCAAGCATATCATGTACAGGACTTCCCATGTTGTGAACACAAGCTCACGAGTTTCATTTGAAAGCATCATCTGACAGATAAAACAGTCATACCCGTCTTCATTTATTTGCATTTGACATTTCGCTTAGACCTGCCCCCCTTAGTAACCGTTGCTCTGCCTGGTAAACAAAAGCAGGCTTCTCATTTATAGCCGCCGATCTTTGATTTTGTTGGCTGAAATGTTGTCGCTAGCAGATTTTATCAACCGTAGCTAACTAGTATAAGCGAAGGCTAATGCAAAATCATGATTTGGTTAAGTCTCCAGGTGATTTTGAAATGTTTCCAGCTGACTCCTTTTAAAGCAAAAACCTATAAAGATGTCTTGGGGCGCTTTCACAAGTTAACATCTAGTCCACTTTAATCGAACTCTGGTGTGGTTCAACCCCTGGTGCGGTCCGTTTTGCCGGTTGTGAATGCAGTAATCGTACTCTGGTGCGGACCAAAACAACCGGTCCGAGACTGCTTGCGAGAGGTGGTGTCGGACCGTTTCCAAGCGAACCAAAACACAGGCTGCTTGTGTCAGCGTTTGTTGAGATGGACACAACTAAACGACAGGTTAACGTGAGTGGGAGAGGACTGATCTTGTCTGATGTTTGCTTGACATCTGGACCAAAGAGAACATACAGAATATGCTAAATAATATCAACGAAAATAGTGACGTTTATGAAGTCTGTGAACTGGAGGAGAAGGGACACTTGGATAGCATCAAAGTACGCGATTCCCTGCTTAGAAGTGGCAGCTCTTGAGATGAAAAAGATAAATTCGCTCCTCCCTACACGGCCCTCAGCAACTTTTTTTTATTTTATTTGGTCCACTTTGATTTGTGCACTGTGAAACCGAACCAGACTAAATAGAAAACAAACCAAAAGTGTCAATTTCACTCTGATTTGGACGAGACAAACAGACTATGGCTTGTGAAAGTGGTCTAAAATATGCACTGAGACGGTATACATTATCATGTATGTATCATGATACCCAGTTTGTGCCTCTCATGCATAGACTGTATGCATTAGCAGCACACTCGAGTAACCATCAGTTTCTCTAACAGATAATTAACTGGAGATGTTTGAAAAACACAGATTTATGCAAATACATGAGAGGTTCAACTGGGTCAAGGTAGTACTGTAGGTAGTTAGTTAGCTGCCGGGCATGCTAATGTATGCAGCTTACATTAGAGCAGACGAACTCACCATCCATTCCTTATATATTTACCAAAGGCTGTATACAAGAAGTGACACAAGAGGGAGCTAAGTACAACCGAATACTGAATAAGACATTTATAGGCGACCAAAAAGGTTATAATTAACTGTCATGAACTGAAAACACACTGTGAAAGGGTTAAAGTTGTAAGACGAAAACACAGATAAGACAACGGCACAGTAGCGACCTGTCAATCACAAGGTAGCAACGCCCTAAAGCATCCCCTGCTTTATGGTCTATTTGACTCTAAATGGGACCATAATTTACTAAAAGAACATCATGCTGTATTGAAGAAGACTTGAAACTAGCGATTGAGAACATAAACTCATGTTTACAATGTTTACTGAGGTAATAAATCAAGTGAGATTCACATAGATTTCTATACAATCAGACTTCTTTTTGCGGTCAGAGGAGTCGCCCCCTGCTGGCTATTGGAAAGAATGCAAGTTTCAGGCACTTCCACATTGGCTTACTGATATCTGCTCTTGTATTTTTTGGTTTTAAGCTCTTTGTTAGCTGAGTGTGGCTCTCACAATAGCCCCATGTTTCTGAATGTGGAGATATCCAAAGCGTGGCACGCCTGCCCCGTCTAGTTACAGTCGCTAAACTATTATCAGACAATTACTCTTATGGGGTTTCAATTCTTCTAGTATTTTAACATGATCAAAAAGTTCTGCAACAGTTTCCTCTAAAGCCTTCCAGCTGCCACAACAAACCTGTGATTATTATATAACAGCGACCCCCGTCCTTTGATTGATGTCCTCTTTACCTGATTCCCAACCTCTGTAATGCTATTTACCGTTACCTGCTAATGATCCTACAGAGTGCAGATTGGCGCGCGGATAACTGGTTTCCCCAAGAGGAGGGGAGAGTTATGTAACAAGTTGCAGGAGGGGATGAAAAATATGACAAATTCAAATGTGTTATAGAATGAAAGCAATATTAATGCTTCCCCTTAATACGCAGAAACAGGCTGCTGCATCTGATTTCGGAGCAGCACAGTCATTACTCAGAAATTAACTTTGGCGCTCTGATGTGAGGGAGGAAGAAGCAACTAAAAATTATTGATGGCAATGGGGGAAAAGAAATAAAAAAAAAAGCTTCCTAGAAATAAAACACCTCTGCACTCCGGAAAAACCTGTCACTGTTTTAAGATACTGTGTGTGTGTGTGTGCGCTGTATACTGTATGAATATGTGTGTTTGCATGTGCACGCGCATCTCCAACTTGTCAGAGAAAGGGTGTTTCACTGAGTGGGAATGCCTGGTAGGATGTGTAGGCCCAGGTTGCCATGGCAACCATCTGCTGCTACGCTCACAAGCGTTCGCCGGCAGCCCACACAGTGTGACATCCAGCAGCAAGCCCATCTGATAGCGAAAGAGAGAGAGAGTAAATCTGTGATTGAACACTAAGGGCCAAAAATAAGGAAAACACACACACACACACACACACACACACACAGTTCACGCTGAATGATTGAAGCACATGTAAAAGTGCATTTTTTGCCAGGAGTTCAAACAGTGATTCTTTAGAAATATGTGGTGTTTTCTGTTGTTATAGTGGAGACAGAAGGAGGAGAGGTGTACAGCACACTGAAGCCCACAACAACACTTTGATTATAGATTGAACAGAAGGATGTAAAGCTGCTTTAAAATGTTTAGTAACTTTGAACGGAAGTTTGGTGACGGATAAGTTAGTTAACGGCACTTTAAGACAGCGGGTCAAACTCGGCCGACCATGAACGACAACGTCCTCGTAGGGCTGCACGATTATGACTAAAATAATTAGGTTTAATCAATATGGAGATCACAATTATTTATCATTATCATTCATTGATTTTAGGGATTTTTATTGCACTTTAAACAAATGGAGCACTGCTTTCACTCCCATGTTGTGCTACATTCCTGCTAATGTACAAGTCTTTGTATCATTTTTGTATTCACATTAGGGCTGTGTATTGGCAAGCATCTTGAGATACAATACGTATCATGACATTCGGGTAACAATTCAATATATTGCAATTTTTTTTTTAATTTAATTTTAGGAAAACTGTCATAGTATAAATACACAATTTTAGAACAGGCAAAAATCGCACAACATAATATCGCGATGCTCATGTGTATCGATATTTTCTTACACTCCTAATTCATAGTGCATCTCCTAGAAGAAAATACAATTGCATCATAACTTTTTTACCCCAAATTAAATCAACAGAGCATTGCTTTCACTTTCACATTGTGCTTTCTGCTTGTCCTGCTAATTAACACATTGCTGCACCAAAATAAGACTTAAAATAAGGTTCTTATTCACTTGAATTCAGTGTATTTTCGTTTTGCTTGTCTGCTCTCTGTTAAAATGATTAATATACAGTATGTTACTCTTCTACTATGGACTGCAGCCGCTGCCGCTGTAGGGCTCCCACGCAGTGGCAGGACAGCTTCCCAAAAGTGAAACCAAAACATCTGGATTGCCCTCTGGTGGCTGGCTGTTAGTTTAGGAAGCGCTTGATTTGATATACAGCAGAGTTTTCTTTAAGCGGAGCATTTTAAAACGTCAATATCGCAGTCGATGATGTTCATTTAATTGCTGGAAGCCAAAATTGTGATTGCGATTATTATTCGATACGTCCTCGGTTCGAATCCAGCTGGGAACCCTTGTTGCATCTCTCTCTCTCTCTCTCACCCCCTTCCTGTCATCTCTCCACTAAAGCTATCTATAAAGGCATAAAACATCCTAAAAAAGGATAATAATTTTGAAAAAAAAGAAACAAAATATCTGCCTTTTTTAACTGAAAAAGAAATAAATCTGACATCTTTTTGCTTAGCGACCTGAATCAGACACAAATCAGATTTGTGGTAATGCAGTCACAGTCTGATTGGATTTCATTAAACCAGGAAACGTGGAGAGAGAGAGATATGACTAAGGATGCAGCATATTGGATTTTGGCCCATACCGATATAAGAGCATATTTTTTTTCCATCTAGTTGCAGAGAACATCGAGTCTCTCCTGAAGTTGAATTAGCATATTATTATGCCTACTGTTATTTAAGTATGTGCGCAAGTTTCATCACGATACATGTAATATTGATTCTTTGGACAACGACAGAAAATATTCACAAAGTCTGCTACAATACAAATTCGATTCAATTCAATTTAATAATAAAATTGTATTTAATTTTAGTCATTGTATCCAATTACTGATGATCATTTATGAAAAATCTAAATATTTTGTGAATGCACGAATAGTCAACCCTATAGTATTGTCACAATATCGAGGTATTTGCTCAAAAATATCGTGATATTGGATTTTCTCCATATCACATTACACTAATCTCAATACTTGCAGTGTGAGCGTGTGTATAAGCAGCTACATGTGTGTGTATGTTCACCTTTTTACTGTATAAGTACACTTGTTTAGTGCGTAGATTTCATTTCAGCTTTAGGGGGCACAGTCTGGGCACAACTCTTAAGGAAATTCTGGACAAACTGCACTCATATACTAAATATCATCATATGTATTTTACTAATTTCAGCCTAAAGACCTTGTGGACAACTATTTAGAACAGACAAGTTGACAAATACAGACATTGCAAAGTTAATCCTTTAAATAGGGCTAACATTTGTTTTGGAAATAGATGTTCAAACAGACATAGAAAATGAGGAATAACTCATCTGATGGTTATTGAGTGATAAACTTGAACATGTGTTCCAGATGCAGGAGACGGGCAGCACCCATCGAGGCTCTCAGCGGGTCTTCAGCGTCCTGGATCGTCTGCTAATCACACATCCTGTGTGGCTGCAGCTGTCGTTCAGCCAGGACTCTGCCCTCTATAGACTGCTCAGAGAGCCGGTTGGGGTACGGACTAGTCAGTTATTTCAATCATGTGACCTTATCAGTTAAAAGAATACAGGAATATATTGATAAATATAAAGAACACACTGTGGTATTTAAGATTTTACTACTTTTGTTTTAATTTCCCCCAAAGTTGCTGAACGCTAACATATTTTACATTGTTTATCTTGGTATTATTTTGTGCTTTACATTGCTGTTTGCACCATCTGTGCCTCCTCCACAACATCCCTGTTGCTTTATTCTCGTTTCTGTGCCGTGTCGTTTGGTGCTTCCAGACCTTTTTGGTGCGTAAATGCAGCTCCAGCCAGAGGAAGGTGTTGTGTTTGAGAGTGACGGCGGACAAAAGTGCCTCGTCTGTTAAGGAGTGCTTCATCTGTGAGGAGGACTCCAGTGAGTATGAAACAAGCTGGGTTAGCATTATTATCCACCTGTGATAGATTTTCTCTTTGCTGGTGCAGTGCAGTTCAAACACTTACAGGGTAAAGTATTGTGGGACAGAGAGGATGGGTCCTCCAGATTATATTTCCTGTTAGATGTGAACAAGTCTCCCAACGCCTCCACAGCTGTCACTCAAACTCTGTCTCTTCTATAACCAGCATTCGCCTTGGACAGCTCAGCGCTCACCTTCCCTGACCTGTGTCGACTGGTGGCCTTCTACTGTATCAGCAGGTGATGTATTGTTTTACCTGAAACACAGCAAAAGTATGTGGACAGTCGGGGCTGTTTTTCATGGTTTTCAACCTTAGTTCCAATGAAGAGAAACCACGATGATATATTAGACAATAGTGTGTTTTCAACTTTTTGATTTAGAGAAGGTCCTTTCCTGTTAGAACATGACAATACCCCTATGCACAAAGTGAGATCCATTAAGGAATTGTTTGGTGCGGAAGAAATGAACTGGCCTGCACAGAGCCTGTTAGCCTTATCGCCCAAAATCAGCGGTCAACTTCACTAATGCTCTTGTGGCTGAATGGGAGCAAATCTCAAAACAATCACATGCAAGTGTCCACATACTTTTAACCGTGCAGTGCACCTGATGTCATTCAGCCAAGATCTTCTGGAAACGGGGTTTTAATTTAACTTCTTTTTGTGTCCATTTTTTTTCTCGTCTGCAGAGATGTGTTGCCCTTCCCGCTTCAGCTACCAGAGGCCATCGCTAAAGCCACAACACACAGGCAGCTGGAGGCCATCTCACACATGGGACAAGGTACAGTGATCGAATAACCTCTCATCCTTTTCAAACTAAGCGTAGTGATGCTGCGTTCCATTTGGACTGGGAAGTCGTAATTTCCAAGCTGGAGCGCCCCCTGAAGTCGGATTTCCTACTTGGAAAGTCGGACAAACCTCACCCCAACCTCGACCTCAAAATCCAACGAGGCTGCTCCGTGCATCAATAGTAAAAAAGATGTAGTAAATACTGTTTATTAGCCCTTCTGTTTTATTTTGTGTCTCATTAAATCAGTCGTACACACAGTTCTATCCAACTTCTATCTGTGCCCTCAGGTGTCAATTTGTAGCTTCACTGGCTTCCATTGAAAATGACTTGTAGCCTGTTGCTGTGTCGCTCGTAGTGTGAACGCACCATTAGTCACTCTTTGTGCTACTTTCACATTGCTCACCAACTAACCAACTACCAAAAAGAGAGCATACCGACAAATGTTGCTCAACATTTGATACTGTCTTTGTGTAGATTACCACCTTGCAGCATCGGAAACGGTGAGGATACAGTGAAGTCCCTTTGTAATGGCTTCTCCTCAGCAAAGTGAGAGAGTAAAGGAAATAGTGACTAAAGTAGTGACTGCCAGCTTGCATCTATTTTAACATGCTATGTATTGATGCAGCGCAGCAGCAGCAGAGAGCGAGGTGCGACTTCAAGATGGCTAAAAATGACACAAGACATGTGTCACTGACTGCAGCTCAAAAAGAAAAGACTCGTTCTCACCATGGTTCTGCAAAATCGGTGTCAAGCTTACATTATACAGCACATACTTTATTTATATATAATGTATTTTATTGCATGTTTTTTGTTTTTGTTTTGTAAAATGACAAAAGTGAATTATTACCACTCGGATTTTGAAATATTTGCACAATTGCTGCACACAAACTAGAATAGTTCAGATTGGTTGTTTGGTATTATCTGCATGTATTGAATGTGTAACTGAAAAATGTTGGTATCCAAACTCTCTTCTTCTTTCTGGACTAGACTTCTGGAGCACACCGACTGCTTCAGAGATCCAAAACGGACCGTTGGACCCGGTTGCATCAACCAGCGGCAGCCAGGGTCCTGTGACCCAGGAGCGATATGCCCTGCTGACCCGAGGTAGACCAGGCAAAATCTGCTTCATCAATCCACTCTTCCTTCAGCTGGAGTTCAGCATGGTTAGTAGTGAAGGTTTCTCTGAGACCATTTAAGGACACCTTTGTTGGTGATTTTCTAGCATTTTACCTGACATAATACTCTTCACCTTGCACTTCACTTTATACCCTTTGAAAAATAAACAGTTCAAAAAGCCACTGGCTCTTGTTAGATGATGGACTGAATCCACTTTTTTCTTTTCAACAGCAGCCACAACTCATTAACCACAGTGCCTCCAATAAACGGCACCGCTTCAAGCGAAGCATGCGGCTCCGGCTCTCCGAGTCCTCCATGAATCTGTCCCTGGAAGGGGTCGGCTCTTACTCGCCTCCCTCGTCGTTGGAGCAGCCCGGCGGCTTGGAGAGGCTGCAGAAGGCCGGCAGTAACCCGCAGAGGAGAGTTCACCCCGGGGCGGGGGTCCTGAGGAGAACCCCCGCTGTATCGCCGGGTTCTGCAGAGGAAGAGGAGATGATACCTGTCTACGTGCCACAAGTAATCAGATCATGTCTTCACTTCTATGTGGGACTGTGAATATTAGGAAGTTTAGAAAATCATCTTAAATGTCTCATATTAAGCATGCTTTCTTATTTTGTACCCTCAAGTCATCTGGTATTTCAGGCAATTCATGCAAAAGATATTACCCACCACAACATCTCCGTTATCATGCTGTAAAATGATCCCTTCTGTCCTGGTTTAGACTTCTGCACAGGTGGAGCAGCCTCCACAGCCCCAGCAGTCCGCCCGAGCAGACGAGCAAGGCATCCAGGTGGCCGTTCTGAACCTGGAGCGCCGCCCGGCACCGTCCCTGGCTGAGCTCGACAGCAGCAGCTCTTTCAGCAGCATGGACGAGGACAATGACTCGGATTCAGATCCAGAAAGCACGACCGAGGCCCAAACTCGCTTCTACCAGCGGCCGCCGCTCGAGCGCTCTCGAGGCCGCGGCGGGCTGCACCGCATGAGCGAGGCCTTCGTGTGTTTCTTTGCTCCGGACAAGCGGCTCACGCGGCTGGTGGAGGAGCTGTCCAGAGACAGGCGCTCCATGTTTGGGGGCATGGTTCAGGACTTTGTCCTGGAACAGAGAGAGGCGCTCAAATCCTTGGCTTCCTCCTCTTCATCCTCTTCCTCGTCACGTGTGACCTCTGTGCAGCTCCTGCAGGGTCTGCGCCTCTTTCTGTCCCAGGCAAAGTGCTGCCTGCTGGACAGCGGAGAGCTGGAGCCTCCCATTGAAACGCTGGTGCCGGAGAACGAGAAAGGTAAACAAACACACGTAAAACACATTTTATTTGAATCATAGCGTGAAACGTGTCTCTCAGATACTGACTAATGGCTTTATTGCAGTATTTAAAGTATTTCAAAGGAACAGGCACATTGTGCAATTTCCACTTTCTTGCACAAATTAAAGTAAATGAGTAACTGTATGTCAAGAAGAGATGGTCTACCATATCCAACTTCCTGTAAGGAGGCGTGTTCAAAATGACACAGCAGAATTAAACTGGACAGATTTAATTATACCCCAAATCTAACAACGAGCATCTCTAAATAACACCTGTGCATTTTTACGTGGAAACGGAGAAGCACGGGTTTCCGGGTTGTCCGCCTGTCCGCCCCATTCTCATGAACGTGATATCTCAGGAACGCCTTGAGGGAATTTCTTCAAATTTGGCACAAACGTCCACTTGGACTCAAAGATAAACTGATTTAGATTTTGGTGGTCAAAGGTCACTGTGACCTCAGAAAACAGTTTTTTTGCCATAACTCAAGAATTATTGTTCGTATGCCGGCGGAGGTGGCAGTAGCTCAGTCCGTGGGCACTTGGCTTGGGAACCGGAGGGTTGCTGGTTCAAGTCCCCACATGGACCAAGTACAGAGTGTGGACTGGTAGCTGAACAGGTTCCAATTCGCCTCTTGGGCAATACCGAGGTGTCCTTGAGCAAGGCACCTAAAAAAACTGCTCCCCGGGCGCTGCCCACTGCTCCTAATATACTAAGAGGGGTTAAATCCAGAGACGAAATCTGATGTGCTGCGTTATGTACAATGTGTGACAGTAAAATTTACATTTACATTTTAATTATGACAATTTCACACAAATGTCTAACAGGATAAAATGACAAAGTGATAATATTTTGGACAGACATGGATATAAACTGCAGTTTGACCGGTCGGCGGAGGCATACAACCGCAAGGCGGTAATTCTAGTTATTGCAGCTATTAGTTACAACTTATTAATCTACTATAAAGTACACCTTATCAGAAAGCATTTCAAATGAAACTAGAATTACCGCCTCGTGTTTGCACACGTCTGCAAAACCAAGTCAAGTTGCAGTTTACATCCATGTCTGTTCAAAATGTCACCACTTCATCATTTTATCCTGTTAGACATTTGTGTGAAATTGTCATAATTAGTAACATTTAAATTGTATTTAAACTCAAATTAAATCAGTGAGTGAGTGATTTGATTGAATTCAGCTGACTGTGCTGGATTACATTTCGAGCTCCATCTTCTCAACCTTGTGAATTTCTCATATTATGCATGGTTAGTTTGTCACATCAAAACGAGGAGACGGTGAGTGCAGTGGGGGACCGGAGGAGGGAGAGAAATGTGAAGAAAAAAAAAAAAACTGTACTATTAGAAAACACTGATTCAATAGAGCACAGTGCCAGAGGACGCAGGTCTATGGAAACAGACAGCCTTTTCTCATAAATGGTGGGCTGCCCAGGCTCCAGTGAAAGGCACTGTCAACACAAAGTAGTTTGCGTGGGGGGGTATTCACTGGAGCTCATATTGTCTCTGGTATTTAGAAAACAGCATTAGGAAAGCCCTGCCCGACGCGCCTGCACTCTCATCCATCACATTCAAAGTGTGATTCTTCCCGTTATTGTAAAGACATCGCAGGGTGCTACTGGAAGGATTCTAGTCAGATCTTTTGACACAGTCCTGTGCGTAGGTTTGTCTTTTTTGGACTCCTTTTGTGTGCGGCCCGGAATGTGCGTTCGCAGGTGTGTTTGTGTGTAAATGTGTGATGATGGATGGTTGCCTGGCAGTGCAGAGGCTTCAGGGGAGAGCGGTCGGCCGCTGCCTTCCTTCCTTCCTCCCATCCTTCCTTCCTGCGCTCTGATTCTGATTTATCTCGCATTGCGTCGGTGGGAGGCATTTGCATTTTTTTTTTTTTTTTTCTTTCTCCCCCTCGTTTATCATAAAAAGATATCACAGTCCCACGCTCACTTGAAGAGCAGCACGATTCAGGGGAGGGTGGGAGGGAGGGATGGAAATAGGCTGGATACTTTGAAAATGTAATCAGTTACACACCTATGAGTAAGATGAGTGTTTTTTTCAGCATCTAACAAGGCTGTAATCGCATTACATGTAATCTGTTACTCTCCGGAGCTGGTAAAAAGAGAGATGGGATGCTGGGAGGGAGGTAGAGAAACAGAGCATGGAGGGCGTGAATGATTAATCACAAGGGGGAATGATATAGTAAGGTAGATGGGGGGGGAGATGTTAGGGGATTATACAGGAGGGAGAGGAGGATATTGATGATGAGTGGAAAACAGTTCGCACTGGAGAATTGTTACCCACTTAGTCAGGACTGCCCACTGACTGCAGGAGAATCACTGAGTGTGTGTGTGTGTTTTTCCACGTGTGAGAGCATGCATGTGTAACATCATATCCACGAGCTTGTGTATTACATCTCACTGTTGTCAGGCGCAAAAATAAAACCATATCTTCTCCAGAGTGTTGGCTTTTCAGGTGCTAAGAAAAATAGTGTTGTTTTAGCTTGATGACGGTGCACTTCTGAGAATATATGCAAAGAGGTTTTAAAGGAGTGGTTTAACATTTTGGGACATTATTCGCTTTCTTTCTGAGAGTGAGATGATTGATACCAATCTTGTGTGTTAAGAGCCAGGAGACGATTTTGCTTATTAGCATATAAAGACTGCAAACAGCTGGCCTGGCTCTGTCCAAAGTTTAAAAAATATGCATACTAGCACCTCTAAAGATCACTATTAACAAGTTTTATCTCCTTGAAGTTCACAAACAGAAATGTAAAAACAACAATTTGTAATTTCACAGGGAGTTACAAATACACAATAACTACAAGAAGTCTGATTGTATAGAAGTCTATGAGAAAATGAGCCTATACGTTTCACTTGATTTATTACCTCAGTAAACATTGTAAACATGAGTTTATGGTCTCAATCTCTAGTTTCAAGTCTTCTTCAATACAGCATGATGTTCATTTAGTAAATTATGGTCCCATTTAGAGTCAAATAGACCATAAAGCAGGGTATGCTTTAGGGTGTGTCTACCTTGTGATTGACAGGTCGCTACCACGGCTAGTCCGGTCTGGGAGTTGTCCGTGTTTTCGTCTTACAACTTTAACCCCAAAACCGTAGCCCACAAACCAATGGGTGACGTCACGGTGACTACGTCCACTTCCTGTGTACGGTCTATGCATGTTCCCGACTTGCTACCGTGTTCCAAGTTTTGTGAGTAGTCACCTCGTCACAGAGCTTCTATCATGGCAAGGATTAATTTTGTTATGTCACTTTCTGGTGTGAGCAGGACGTTTACCAGTCTGTCAACTGGTTTGTGATAATTCAACTGAAAACAAGATCAACTGACATGATGAGGTTGTACTTTAATACCTTATCTAGAAGCCTTGTCTTGAGGAGAGTCCCTGTGTCAAAATGTAGCTTTAAGATGTTTATTACTTCTGCTGATACTATGCTTACATGTTGTTTATTCCTATATTAACAAGTTTAATCAAATTATCACAGAGTAAAGCTATGTGTATGAAGAGTCCTGTAAGATTTTCATTCTTTGTGATATTCCCAGATTGGGACAAAAATCATGAACGCCTGTACAATCGGATGCAATCCAATATAGCAGCAGAGAATTGAATTGTACCTTTTGGAAAAGTTAGAAGGGTTACGTAGTTATAAATTTGTTGAATCAACTTTTTGAGGCCATAACTTGTATTTTTATTTTGCTGTTTGAGTTTTATTTGTATTTTTTTTATTCTTGTCTTGAGAAATTTACACGACCATTTCACATGTTTAGAGTAAGTCGCTCCTGTGAGTCTACAAATTCCATGTTGTGTGAATTTTTGATGTCTTCCAGAAATGAAAAGACATAATGTTTTTAACAGGATCACACATTATATAAACCAGCTTTATTGGTTGTAATACTGTGGCAGCTGCCAATTCTCTGGTGCTTGCTGTTGTTTCCCTTTTCCCTGGTGTTTTTTTGGTTGAGTTGCTGAGTGATTAGAGGGTTATTCAGTTCACCTGTTGCGCAGGGTGTGGGGACTGGCTCTTAAATGATAGTTGAGAACAGCTTGGTGCATTCCCCTCTTGGCCAATCAGGGTGTAACGACGCCCTTTCTGTAGGGCTTAAAAGAGGAGGGAAACTGCACACCCAGTGTCATTCTGATCTCTCCTTCACTCAATGCAACATGTGTTATCAGCTTTACCAGAAACTCTGGTCTGTTTTGGGCCCTTTTGGGATTCTGTGATCTTTGTGTTTTGTTTGTTGAGAGTGTTGACTCCTAGTTGGGGAAACAAGTTAAGTGCCAACCAATTAGGTTACCTGCACTGGGATGTTTAGGTACTATTTGTGCAACGATCTGGCTTGCCTTACAATAGCCTAACGCCTGCAGGCTGTATTTTTGTATTCTATTCATTTGTTGATTTTCAATGAAACCCTTTATACCCATTTCTTTTAGTGTATTTTATTTGGGAAAACTTTAAAGGAGGGTAAAAGGAAAAACACAAACCAATATTTCAGTTTCCTTAATTGTTTGTTAATATAGAGGCATTTGTTCATTATTGAAGAGGCATTTGTTCATTATTATTATTAAGAAGGCATTTTATTTTATATTATTATGTGGATGGGAACTGTTTTTCAGTTCTGACTGAACAACTAAAGTCTGGGGAACTCAGTACCGCCACAATACTTATGCAAGAGTACTAATATTCAGTAAGATTTCCAGGGTATAAAAGTCATAATGGAATTGGGGTTTGAGATGGTTGCAGTCTTAACAGTCATTTTTTAGAAATCACATGAACACAACATGTTGGTGTTGATTATTTTTCCTGTTTGTATATGTTTTGTCAGTTGGTAAAAATGTATTTTAATCACATATGCAGTCAATAAGAAAATCAGAATTCCCCTGCACAGCTTAAAAAAATATCCTTGGTATTTATTTAAACATTTTGTACAAGTGGAAGAACGACTCCATTTTCATTGTTGACACTTTTCACCCTAATAATTCAACAGCGATAGCATCATTATACCTTTCTGGGCCTCTTGCCAGTGCCTCTAGATATGTAGACACATTTCTCTACCTGCAAATGACCAAATAAATAAAACGCACAAGCAACTCTGTCTACGGAAAAATAGCCTAGTCATACAAACATGTTTCAGTCTCAGCCAACAGTCTTCACTCCCTCTGTCCTCAGACCTGGCGCTGGAGCGGGCCATGTTCTCCTGCGTGCTCCGGCCTTTGAGGTCCCACCTCGAAAAGGCTCTGGTTGCGTCGCACAATCAGGACGGCACCAGCCAGCGCCTCACCCAGAACATGATCCGCCTGAAGGGGGACGCCGCCATGGAGCAGCTGGGCGTGCGGACGGGCGTCCCCGACAGCCGCGAGGTGGAGAGGGTGAAGCAGAAGCTGCTCCTGATGCAGAGGACGCACTCGCCCATCGACAAGGTGCTGCTGCTGCTGCAGGTGTGCAAGTGCGTCCACAAGGCCATGGGATCCTTGCAAGGTGAGACCATTACATTGTTGTTATTAGATTTTAAGGCATTTAAACAGACTGTATTTGCTGCTTGAAAGCTTCCCTGTAAAAGGAATGAAGGTCAACAATCTCTGCAAAAGGCGAGTGTCTTGTCACTTTCAAAAGCTCCACATTCAGAAATACTGTATCTGTAAAACGACCTGTCTGCTTTTCAGCAAAACCTGCTGGAAATGAATGCATCATCATGTCCGTAAAGCTAAGCTGACATTTGCAAAAGTGGACACTAGGCTAAATTTAAGATGAATGAATTTATAAATAATTCGATTTAAATTGTCAGCAACCTTCTTTAAAATATCAATGACAGCTTGCTTTTATACTGTCCTTGTGTCATTTTTCTTTCCAGGACAGGAAGTGAGCTGGGAGGACTTCCTGCCGTCGTTGTCCTACGTGATTGTGGAGTGTAACAGGCCTCACATCCTGATAGAGGTGGAGTACATGATGGAGCTGCTGGAGCCGTCCTGGCTCGGAGGAGAGGGTATGACCTGAACTCTAAACGCCACCCCAAAGGCTGGGCTGTGCTTTTAATTTGTTAAACCAATAACCGATCGTACTGTCTGTCTGTCTGTCTGTCTGTCTGTCTGTCTGTCTGTCCGTACAGCAGCGACATATCTTATACTTGTGCCGGCATTCATAACGTAGATTTTCATAAAAGATCTGACAACCTTTGCACAAGTAAATAGGATATACCGCCCTAAGTGAGCAGGTAAATAAACAGGTGTCAACTTGAGATACATGACTTAAACTTCAGACTCAAGCTATGAGTTTTAAGACTTTGGTCTCAGCTTAACAAAGTCAAAGAAGATTTCCTTCACTTTCACTCCATTGACTCATGACTTAACTGCGACTTGATTCTTTTGACTTGAAAGGATCCTGGATTGTGCCGGCAACGTATTCAGAGATAGGACCGACCATAGACTCTATATAACGATGGACGACGCATCTCCACTTCCTCCCACTGTACAAATTTCATAAAACCCAAGTTGACTTATATTTAAATTGCTTGTTTTATCAATGCAACAGCCCAAAAACATATTTAAATATATATAATTTTTTTATCATAGAAGACTAAGAATATCAGAAAATAATACATTTTCCCCCCCAAAAAAAAACAAATTAATTTATTATCTAAATAGTTGCCGATTCATTCAGTCAATTAAAGGGACTATTTGTAAGATTCAGAAATGCTGCTTAACAGCGACACCTGTGGCCTTGAAATCAACGATACATTTATACGCTTAAAAAGTTACAAACAGTCCCTTTAACCAATTAATTAGTTCAACTCTACATGTTAATTACTTGTGACTAATTAGATTTTGGTTAGTACATCTTTTACTATCAATAACTTCATCTGTATTTTTGCACTTTCACATTCAACAAGCCAGTTTTTAATTACAATATACATTAGTTATGACTACTACTTCTTGTAGTAGTCATAACTAGTGCCTGCTCATTAATCACTAGATCCTGTTCTACATTTTATTTACTCTTTAGCTGTTATTTATAGCTACTAGAAGCTAAGCTGTATACTGTCTTTTTGTTGTTGTCTTTGGTTCCAGGTGGGTACTACCTGACCAGTGTGTACGCCAGCCTGTGTCTGATCCAGAGCCTGGACCAGGAGCAGCCGTTCTCCGGCTGCCTGACGCCAGAGGCCCAGGAGGCGCTGAAGGAGTGGAGCTGCAGACGGAGCCAAGAGGCCCAGAGACAGAAGGAGAACCAGCAGAGCCAGGTAAGTACAGTACGCAGATGATTTAAATGTGTAGTAACACATAAACAGAAACACTGTTTAGTGTTACAGTATGTGTGGGTTCGCACAGTAATCTACTTTATAGCTGTCACACATAGCTGCCCTGTGTGAAGTGCTGATTGATGTGCAGTGGAGTGTAGGAAATCCTGTTTATTATGCAGTGAAACTATCTACTACTAACTACTATCTATGGGATATTCTCCACTGTACCATGTGAACGACATAAAGGCGTGTTAGAATGCTGTTAGTGAAAATAACATGTATTTACTTTCTCAATCATCTGAGCACTTTAGATAACTGTAGATGCTTCTGAGAGCATTTACAGAAAAGAAAAATAGTCCCATGCTAAGTGATGCTGAAAGGTTGGCGCGATACAGAGCTTCCTAAAATATAGACTGGAACGCAAAATACGTTTGATGGACAGCAGGGGCTCCTTACGCTCCTTTATTGCAGATGTTAAACAGGTCATAAAGTATCTCAGAGCTGGTCCAAATACCTGGCCATAAGCCCTGTTCAGACCTGGCATTTAACATGCGTCTTGGGTGATCCAATCACAACTGGACAGCTCTAAGTACGTCTGGTCACACCTGGCGTTAGAATGCGTCTCCACATGCGTCTTGAGTGACCACTTGTGATCGGATCTCACTTCCCCGCTCTATATCCTCCTGGGAACCGAGGAAAAAAAGCGTCTTCCAATTTAATTTTTCCAGGATGTCCTCTTTAAAATACACCAGGGGTTGATAGAGTAGCTCAAAAGAGTAAAAGGGGATGCATGTGGACAAAATGTCCACTACAGAGGACACAAGTCAATGGGCTGGTTTCTCTGGAGGATATGCAAATAAACACGTAGTAAACACGTGGCTGATACAGCAGACGTTGTGACATAATATTACATGAATGTCAGTAGTAATATCCTACATATTTGTGAATTTGGGTACATTTTATTAACATCACGATATAAGGTTATTGTCTACTGGCGATAGGGCACAGAAGCCGTTTCCATGAGGAGCGCAGTGAGACCCTCAGTTGATTCAGTTGAGTAAGCAGTCCTTAATGTGGCCCAGGATACATTCGCGTACACACTGCTAAAAGAATGTGGCCATATGTGGCCTAGACCACCTCTGAATGTGGTCTGAAAGATCTGATCTCAATGCGTCCTCAAGGCGTGTTGAGTGCGTTCACACCTGTACACTTGTGACTGGATCACTCAGGACGGTTGTTGCATGCTGCTCTGGGTGGAGTTTCGACGAGAGCAATTCAAACCACAAAGTTCAGTCTGTCACCTTAAATATTTAAAAATAAACGAATCAACTTAAACTAGGAAGACACTACATGATGTAGAGGCCGTTCATATCTGTGATTCAGCCATGATGTGACTGATTTTTCAAGATTGTTAGAAGTCTGTGCAGATAGGAAAATAAAAGGTCAGGTCAACATTGGTTGATACTTTATAAAGTAGCGTCTAATCTCTCATCTTCTCATGGACCAATCAAGGTCACAATTGACCGATCCTAAGTCCCGCCCCCCTTAGTTACTGTTGCTAGGGCGGACAAGCTTGACAAAAAGAAACGTCAACATATTTCGGGGGAAGCACGAAGCAGAGATAATATAAAAAAAGGAATGAAATCACGGGAGAACCAGAACCAGAACAAGGTGGATCAGACTGTCGGACTCTGCTGCAGTAAAATGAGTAAAGGGGAGTCTGGTGCTCGGAAACACTTCCGCTTTTGTCCACAGGAGCCGGGAAAATGAACACAAAATGAGTATTCCTCATAGTAACTGTGACTATATACAATGTAGTGAAGATTGTGACACCAATGTAATGTGTTACCTTTGAACAGAAGTAGCATATAGTACATGTATAACCCGACAGGGAAGGGGAAAGTTGACCGAGGTTCTAAGCTTGATCAAGTGTTTATGGAGCACAGAGCGAAAATAAGGGTTGGTCAACTGTAAGAAACGTGTGATTTTTACCGCTGAAATGTGAACAAATTTAATCTGAACCTGCAGTTATAGCTAGTTAGCAACTAGTTGGAGCTGTAATCTGTGAAATTTGGTTTATAAATGTGTGACGAGTCTTGTATATTAAAATTCTCTACTAGCTTTAGAGTACTTGTCTGTAACTGACAGCCTATCTGAAGTCTGATTTCCTGGCTCTAAACTCCAGCTTCTAGTACTGGAAGCAGTTTCAAACAGACACTGAAGAATCACTGCCAAACTGTTTCCACATTTCACAATTCAAACATGCACCTGTTTTATGTCTTTGAAATGGAACAAACGGCAACAAAGACCAGGCGATAATCCCCCCAAAGAGGTCAGACTTTACATTAATTACACTGATGGCGATGCACGGCGAGCAACGTCAGATTACCCTACATCTGTGACAACCACAGGTGGGGTAGCAGCGACCCATATCTGATTCGAAGCAGGTATTACTGCTGCTGGGGAAGTCAAGGGAAGCACTCAAATTTTCTAAAAGGTCGTACAAGAGGTGAAGATTTTCAGTGGGACAGTAGGTCATCCATCCAAAAATCAAAACAACGCACCTGGATTCCCCCTTCTCTGCGTGCAAACAAATTCATTTTAGGGGATTAGTTTTTAGACATTTTTAGAGGTAATCCGCTGATCTGGGGCCGCCGGCTTACGACGGGGCATGCACTAATACACCGACTTGTACCTACACTCTCCCGTTATCACTCTCCCTGCCGCAGATTGGTGAAACGGTGCGCCAGATGCCATGGAAAAAAAAAAAAGGCATTGTCATCCACAACGCTTCTGTCTCGTCACGTGGTGCCTCTCCTGGCTTCAAATAGCCGATCTAACTCACCCGGCAGCCAGATTTTCCACTGACACAGGCGGGATCAGTGAGCCAAGTGCTATGAAGAAGTGGGCGGTCAGATAACATGAAATTTATTGAGCCGCATCTACCCATCGAAGCAGGCAAACACAATATGCACACGGACAGCGAGGAGCTCAGTGACTCTGTAAGTTTTGAGCATGGCAGACCTGTTGATTGTGATTGCCGGTGTGTGTTTTTCTTCTTTCTTTTTAGAGCGTATTTGGCCACTTGTGTTGTGTGTGTGTGTGTGTGTGTGTGTGTGTTGGGGGGGAGGAGAGAGGGGGAGGGGTGTTGTTGTGTGTGCAGGTGTGTGTGGCTGAGAAGAGGATTCACTGGTTTCTCGAGGTTTGGTAAAAGGATTAGTATGTTTTCATTTTGTGTGCGCGTGTGTGTGTGTTTGTGTGTGTGTATGTGAGTGTGTGTGTGTGTGTGTTTTAAAGAGAGTTGTGAGGGCGTCTGTAGGTGGTTGAATCTGACATTATATAATAGCTTAGGTACAGCACAATTTCTGGTTAAGTGTTTTTGAAGAGTGGCGATTGTTGAGACAGACCCGTTGGTTTTAGAAAAATGTTTGTAAAAAAGTTTGTATTAAAAGTAGCAGGAGAGGGAAAACTTCACCAGAACACCAAGATAAGAGCGAGCTTATTGGATTATATCTGGCGAGTTTGGACGTGCTCTAGTGGATTAATATTGGGGAGTTTGTCAATGACAGCAGAGTAAAGAAAAGAGCAATTTCATGATTTTCATGTAAAGCTGTTGGACCTGCTGGTTGTGTGTGTGTGTGTGTGTGTGTGTGTGTGTGTGTGTGTGGGAAGTAGAAGCTTTTGTTTTAGAGAGAATTTCTTTCCTGAGCATCATTGTGGCTCATTTATTATAGTGGATTATCAGCCTGCACAGCTCTCACTCCTCCTCTGGCTCCAGCTCTCTCTCCTCCCCCTCTTTTGCCCTCACTCCATAAGCCTCTTGACCTCTGTTTTGCATGAATACAGTATGTATTCACTCTTTTTTCTCTCTCTCCTCCTCCATCCCTCCCTCCCTCCAGAGGTGCGTTCGGATACTGTTCCAGGACGGGGAGCGGAGCGCCGTGCGGACGTTGCAGTGGAGAGCCGGGGAGACCAGCCAGGCCCTGGCGCAGCTGTGCGCCGCCACCTTCGGAGTGTCCGACCCGCAGCAATACACCCTGTACTGGCGCAGCGGCGGCGAGATGCGCACCCTGCCGCCTCAGGCCCAGCCCCAGGACCTGGCCAGCCACAGCGAGGGAGGCCCCTCGCTCTCCTACCTGAGGACCGACCACGACTTCAGCAAGATGCGGCGGCTCACCAGAGGTGGCGCCGTGGACCTGAGCGAGTCGGTGTGTGAGGAGTGAGTGGGAGGGATGGAGGAAGGAGGGAGGAGGAGGAGGAGGAGATGGATGGTTGCTCTGGCTTTCTCTCTCTTTCTCTTGTTCTGTCTCTTTCTCTCCCGGCGGTGTGTTGTGTCTCGTCGTGGGTAAGGACTTCTCCAGACCAGGAGCAGACCTTTAACGGTAAACTCTTTTCCTAAAACGGACCAACACGCAGAGCACAGCAGGACCAACATAGGGACTGTTGCCAAAAGTTGTACCACTCAGTGTGGCTGCTGGTGTAAAGGAGTGTACTACTATTTGTGTGACATGGAAAATGTGTAATAAATGGCTTTGGTTGTTATTTGAAACATGAACCCAGAGTTATACCGTGAAGGGATTACATCATTCAAACGTGAGGAGGCTCAAATCCAAAGACAAATTCTGTGAGACTACTGTTGCCTGGAAACAAAAAGCACTTCCTGTACGCACACGAGAAGGCAAATTGTCCGCCGTGGTGATGTAACCCCTTTCACAGTATAGTTCTGGGCAAAAATCTAAAAAGACACTTGGATGTTTTATTACTTCACTCTTTATGTTGGATGGAGCCGCGTTGTTAAAGGGTTTTTCTGTGCCCCCTGGAATACAGTTTGACAAAAAAAGGTGAGATGTGTTATAGCCAAGACCAAACCTCAATACCAAAGTGACAAAAAAAAAAACAGATAAAGAGAGGTAATTTTGTGATACAACAGGTGTTTACTTTGAAGGAAATCAGGTTTACAAGCTGGAGGGAAGCTTTAAATCAGCTGTTTATTTTTAGAATCACCCACAGAGACAATTTTATTTTTTGCTTTTTTGAGAAAAAGAGCGTATTCTATTAAGTGTTTTTGGCAGGTGGAGTAATAGGCGAGTAGGAGGGAGGTGATAGAAAAGCATCAGCTCTCTGTTTTTAAACCATGTGAGGAAAAAAAAAAAAAGAACACCCGAGACAACCTGCAACAGATTCACTGAATGACTTGCGAATGTATTAAATTAAAATCTTTAATCCTTTCACAACCGCATTCATTTCACGTTTCAATTCACTGCTTTTCAGTTCTACCGTGTCTCTTGACCATACTGTAAAAATAACACCGCGTTACAACCCGGACTGAGCGGACAGTCCGACCAATAAACCAGGACCTCTCGGTCGACTGGTAGAATGTAAATGTAAAAGTCACCAGCTTCTGGTGGCTCCTGCTGCAAGTCATCACTATCAAACTGACTGTTCAACTCAGTGTCATTATCAATTATCATATTGTGTATTTTAAACTAACTTTTAATTGTTCAATTTGTTGGGTAGATATCGAACCTAAGTATGGATTTTCAACATATCCGGCGTTTTTAAAAATCAGCTGAGGAGGTTCATTTTGAGAACGATGATGTGCTTTGAACATTATTGCATGCTTTTTTTTTTCATTTAACGTGAAGGTTTCTGCGAATGTGGTGCGCGTGAAGCATGTGTTCGTTTGTGAGAGCTCACTATTTCTTTTTTTTTTTTTTTCAGTGTGAAAAACACATTACTGTATTTTGTCAGGTAACTCAGTATCGCAATAAAAATTGCAATATCTGTTCACAATGTTGTGACATCCGGTTTTGTTGTTGTAGTGGGATTGGGAATGTTGTGATTCGATGTCCTGAACAAACTCAACCACCAGAGGGCAGCAAATTACACCATTTTACTCTTGCCTTTAAACTACCAGCACCCTCAAATGTATTATTTATAGGGCTGTCAATCGAATAAAATATTAGTTGTGATTAATCGCATATTAATCACACATTTTTTATCTGTTCAAAATGTACCTTAAAGGGAGATTTGTCAAGTATTTACTATTATCAACATGGGAGTGGGTAAATATACTTGCTTTATGCAAATATATATATATATTTATTATTGGAAATCAATTAACAACACAAAACAATTACAAATATTGTCCAGAAACCCTCACAGGTATATGCACAAAATATGCTCAAATGATAACATGGCAAACTGCAGCCCAACAGGCAACAACAGCTGTCAGTGTGTCAGTGTGCTGACTTGACTATGACTTGACCCAAAACTGCATGTGATTATTATAAAGTGGGCATGTCTGTAAAAGGGAGACTCGTGGGTACCCATAGAACCCATTTACATTCACATATCTTGAGGTCAAAGGTCAAGGGACCCCTTTGAAAATGGACATGACAGTTTTTCGCCAAAATTGAGTGTAAATTTGGGTCGTTATTTAGCGTCCTTCTCGACAAGCTAATATGACACGGTTGGTACCGATGGATTCCTTAGGTCTAGTTTCATATGATGCCGTCACTCTAACTTTAAAAATGAGCCTGCTACAACCTAAAGCTTGTGTTAATGCGTTAAAGAAATGAGTGGCGTTAAAATGAATTTGCGTTAACGCGTTATTATTGCGTTAACTTTGACAGCCCTAATTATTCAGTCAAGATTTGTGGTTTCTAATGTTGACATCCTGACAGATTTGATATTTTTTGGTCTTTATTTCAGCTATTAACATATCAGAGAAAGCACAGCTCACTTTTTACACATGACCTTAATAAGCATGTTTGATCAAATTTATTTAAAATTTGCAAAGGAAATATCCAGACCCACAAAGGTTTGTGATTGCTCACCATTTTAAACATATTACACTTTTTCTACATCAGTCGGTGGCGTTTTCTAGCATATATCATTTATATTTCTCATTCTTTCCTTTTTTTTTTACAAAGCACAATATGGGTTTAGACTGTTTCATTGGATGTAACAAAATATTTTCATTTTGGCTGGACATTTATGGACAAAAGGACAGAAAAACAATGCCCTCAAATTGCTGATTTAGTAGTCACAGTGTATCCATGTACTGTGTCTGTTCAGTGTGCCCCAAACATATTCATGGTAAAATAATGCAACATGAACACTATCATAATGTAGTTATAAAACTTCACCTCAGCAGGGATTACGGCTGCAACTACAAAATTATTTATACCAATTAATCTTTCAAATATTCTTGCGATTAATCAAATAATTGTTTAGTTTATAAACTGTCAGATGGTAAATATGTTCATTTTACAATGATAGAAACAGAGAAAAGCTTGACAAATGACAACCAATTAACAAAATTGCTGTCAATTCTTTGTCAGTCAACTAACTGATTAATCGAAATATCGTTCCAGCACTAGCAGGAATGAAGGAGCGCCACGAGTACAAGCTTCATGCCAGGCTATGAGAGGTGAGCTGTTGGTGTAAAAAAATGAAATATCTGGATGATGTTGTTTCCCTTTTCACCAGTTTTATTTTTATCTGACTCCACCTCCCAGTTTCTGCAGCACTGCCAGGCCTTTCTCCTCGTACTCCGCCCTGCTCACCCAGAAGGATTCCTTGTCTTTCATGATGTTGGCCAGCACGGCGCCGCCCAGGAACACCATGTGTTTACGCCGGGGAGGATCCTCGATGCGGATCTTGAACTTCTACACAGGTGAGGAAAAAGGAGAGGAGAGGTTATTGAAACATACATGTACATACACGCCCTCTTTCCGTGTGTTCCTCTCTGTTTGTTAAAACTGCTCGTACAACTGCAGTAGGAAAACAGCAGAATACTATACTATATACTTATACTACATTCAAAAAACTGCATGTGATTATCATAAAGTGGGCATGTCTGTAAATGGGAGACTCGTGGGTACCCACAGAACCCATTTTCAGTCACATATCTTGAGGTCAGAGGTCAAGGGACGAGTTTTTTCCTCGCCAAAATGTAGCCTTATTTTTTTGCGTTATTTAGCCTCCTTCCCAACAAGCCAGCATGACACGGTTATTACCGATGGATTACTTATGTTTTCTGAACCTACAGCCTCTGAAAGATAGTAAAGTCGACGGGTCTCAGCGGGTTAACAAAATATATGCCAATATAAACTTTTTTTTAGCAAATATTACAGTATAATATTGGGTTTTGAATATAAAAAAGTTAAATGTTCCTGGTTTTAAAATTGTAATAATTCACAATATAATAGTTCTAATGTATTGCACAGCTCTATATTAAAAAAAGGAACTCATATCAATGGAAAAATAACAGTGTTTTCTTGCCTTTGGAACCACCAGTAACATAACAATTTCAGCTCTCTTACTTTCAGTCTTCGTCTTTATTACCATGTGATATGGTCGAAAGCTCCAGAACAAGCGAGTAAATGGACTTCGTCATTATTATTACGAAAAGAGCTATTATGTCAATGCTATGTAACATTTATTAAATGAGTGGAAAATGTATTATGATAACATTGTTGTTAACCTTGATGGATTGTGATATTCCAGCAAAGGTATTATAGAGGATCAGCAGTTGTATAACACCTTATCTAACATCGTGGTGCTTATGTCTTTTTAAAAAATCTGATTATTAACATTTTAAACCCCACTGCATCATTCTCCAGCGAAGCAGAAATAGTGTTAGTAAGTTCTTACTGATAGTTTCTTAGTGTCTCCGTCCAGCACCATCTCCAGGTAGAGCTGCTTGATCTCCCTCTCTAGTCTGGATGGAAGTCCGGGGTACATGGTGCTCCCTCCGGACAGAACAATGTGCTTATAGAAGTCTGCCCTGCACAGAAACAGAAACAGGTTGTAGATGAGAAAATGACATTGTTTGTCTTCTGCAGGGCATTAGTGCAGACAGCAGTGCAGCCTCAGACCTGAGGTCGATGTCTGCAGCCTGGATGGTGTTAAACAGCAGCTCGGCCACTCCTGCTCCCTCCACGTTGATGAGATGAGGCTGAAACAGAGCCTCGGGGGCCCCGAACCTCTCGCCACCCACCTTCACCTGCCGGCCGTCAGGGAGCTGCACCACAAGAAGGAACCGATTATAGTTTTGTAGAAAACAACATGGCAGCAGTGTGCCATGTCTTTTCTTATACAGCAAGTGGAAGGCACCAAAATCAGAAATGTTCAAATTCTACAAATAGTGACATTAAAGGTTCTCTATACGATAACCAGAGCAATTCATATAGCAGCAAACAACTATTGTCTATGTAAAGATATAGAGGAGTAATGTCTACCTGAGCAGAGAATGAAGTCACTCTCCCTCTGTGTGTTGTAATCCGAGCTTCTCCGTGCTTTGTTTTCATTGCCTTTTAGTGCGTGTTTTTGCATGTGAGCGTGCTCTACTTGCTAACTCATGGAATCCGCTCTGCACAGCTCTCATACAGCGGTTACGGACGATAACGCCGTCCCGACTGGTTGCGCCGTTGGGGCAGCGTAGCACCCACCCTCCGGTTCCCAAGGCCTATTGAAAGAGGCTGGGACATGGTTTTGCTCTGGGGGTGTGACACATGCAGAGTGTAACTGGAGCTGTGGTTGTTTGTTGCTATTGGCTCAATTTCGGCGAGGGCAGATCAGATTTTACTGCGCATGTGTTGTACCCTAAAGATATGACGCGTTGATGACGCGGGACAGCTCCTCTTTTCACCCTCCTTGCCGGTTCCCCCCAGGTTAACACTTTAGTATTGGTGCTGGTGTTTTCACTGTTAGCGCTGTTAGCTGCGAGCCGGTGACTCAGCCGTGGCCATGTTGAGAGCCATGCGGAGACAATAACAATGCTCCCAATCTTGCATTTAGCACCTTTAAAGGAACTGATACCACTCTCATGTTTGTACGCTAATTAAATATTACGCTATATTACACTTACCTTAAACCATGTAACACATGTTTTGTTCATTTTGTTCTTCAACATACCATGTACGACTCCACCAGGTAGGTGGTCTCTTCGGCTAGGCGCTGCTCCTGCTCGATGTTGTATCCCACATAGCAGAGCTTCTCCTTCAACATACGCACAGTTTCAAAGTCGGCCGTGTGGTTGAAGGCGTAACCACGGAGAAGCAGGAGCTGATGGCGGGAAGATAAAAGGTGAGTGTTTTTATTAGTCATTTTTCTTTCATGCATCTTTACCAACAAATTTTACTCAAATTTTACTCATTTCTTTATACGCAACATTAGTCAATTAGACTGTTCGTCAGGGTATTTAATGTGTTATCAGTCGCTATAAGCCCCATAGATGTGGGTCAATAGGGGCCTACTACACCCACTAGCAGGTTTTATCATCTATTCACATGGTAGATCACCAAAAGAAGGTATAAAAAAACACGACAGCGACATCTAGCGATCGTACTAATTATGACAGGAGCAGAAGTGGAAGTCAGGTGCTGTACTATAGATAGTGTGTAGTTATTTTAACCCAAAACATGATGTTATTCCCTAAACTTAACTAAGTGAGGTTTTTTCGCCTAAACCTAAAGAAATATTTTAGTTTGTGTTCAAAAAGTGACGTTTCATTCAGTATTACAACATGTTAGAACGTGTTGCTTTTAAGATTCGCTTTCACTTTTACAACGTAGTAGGCGTAGCAGGCCCCTAATGACCCACATCTATGGAGCTTATAGCGACTGATAACGCCTATTTAATGACCTGATAACAGTCGAATCGGGTACAGCTTGAGACTCTACGTCCCAGAAGCTGAACGGTGCGTCTCCTGGCTCACCTTAATGAGGTACCGTGTGATGTCACGTCCTGCGATGTCCAGCCTGCGTGTGAGGTGGGGTAAAGAAAAGCCCTCATACACTGGACAGATGTGGGTGACGCCATCCCCCGAGTCGAGGACCACGCCGGTCAACAAACCTGTAGACAGGACCGATTCCCAAAAGAGTATTTTAGGAAACATTTTCAATAATCCTGGAGGTCAGACTGAACAGGAAAGAGAAGTTAGAGATTTGATTTCCAACCCGCCATTATTACAGTTTGCTCTCAGTAACAACACCTCAAGATCAAAAAGTTAAAAGGAACAAAGGATTAAATCCATTACACATTAATCTGCCCCTGGATTTGATGTCTTACCCTGAGCATACAGAGTGAGCACAGCCTGAATTGCCACATAAATGCCGTGGAACTGGTACTTCTCAAACATGACCTCCGTGATCTTCTCCCGGTTCTTGGTCGGGTTCATGGGCGGCTCAGTCAGCAGAATCTTGAAGAAGTAAAAAAAAAATGAAATACAAACTGATTGAATGTTTTAAAAGCAAATTAAATGTTTACAATAGTTTATTCTTGCACGTTACAGCTAAAGAAGACAATGCTGTAATACAGAACATACAGATTTAGTTTATTTTGTTACTTCATGAACACAACATTTAGCAGCACAATTATTTTGCAAAGCAACTCCTGCATTAGTTTTGTTAAAGATGCGTAGAGTACAACATCTGCCCAGCTGCGCTCTACCTTGCATTCTGGTGGGTTGAGGTCCAGGCGGTCGGGACCGAAGGTGTAGTCCCACAGGTGGAGCATGTCTTCCCAGCTGCGCACCATACCGTTCTCCATGGGGTAGGAGACCTCCAGCATGGAGCGGCATTGGTTGGCCTCGTCACCCACCATCAGGTCCTGGTGGGGGAGAACAGGAGGAGCTCAGCAAAGAGATACGAGCTGACCTTTCTGTAGGGTCAGTCAATTTATCTTTGTATAAAAAGAGTGCTACAGGAATGAGTCCTAAAACCCGGACATGAGTTAAGCACCTCCTGTTCCCTCGTTTGGAAGTCAATGTTTTTTTTAATTAGATTTAGTTTGATGCCTGAAATAAGGTCTGTGGTTAACACAAATACCAACCCACAAATAAGACAACCAAGTCAGTTTTTGTGGGCTGTCTAGATCAGAAAACATGTGATTCAACACATTAGAATATATCAACCACAGCTTGAGAACTACCTTTGCAAAGGTGCACTGTATTTTTCTCAGCCAATCAGAGCAGACTGGGCTTTTTCAGGAGGGGGGTCTTAAAGAGACAGGCGCTAAAATGGAGCGTTTCAGACAGAGGGTGAATACAGGTATATTCAGACAGAGAGTATGAGAAAAATAATGTGTTTTTTGAACATTAAAGCATGGAAACATGTTCTAGTAGAAACCCAAAATACAAGTATGAACCTGAAAAGGAGAATGATATGTCCCATTTAACACAGTCAGCCTTACAACAAAATGTAATGTTTAAATCAGGTAATATATGATCAAAGAATAAAGCTTGGCATACACTATACGATTAAGGAAAAAGTTGTTGTGTAACTCCTACTCCTACTGTGCGAGTAGATTGTTTGTCGTAAAGCCAAAGCTCACGATTTATGTGCTCACACTGTACGGTCCGATTGTTAGCCACGAACGTTCGTGTAAAATAGGATTATCAGCTCTTATAGAACCTCTGATTTAAAGTAATCTCACCTTTATCTCAATGTTTCCCACTTTGGTGGTTGATCGTATGATTGGTCGACCCACCATGGCAGGGAAGATGTGGTCGGGGAAGTTGGATCCAGCAAATCCACATTTGACAAACTGGGGAGGGATGTGAGAATGAAACATGTGTGAATACAGTTTTTGTTAACATATATGTCTGTACTCCTGCACTAAAGCCTTTTGTAATGGATCATTTCCATTCAATTTAATCCGACACAAAGCTTAATCTGTATCCAGGAAACTGTCCCAGAGTGTATTATCCTGATGCATTTACCAGATTATTTATCAGACAATGCAATTGCAATTTCATTACATTTTGTGTAAGCATGTGAAATAATTCATTTGGCAAGCACAGAGAAAAACATCTTGCTTTTAAATGGCCTGCAATTCACTGCTGCTTCTCTGCCTGTCATGGCTACACCTCATACTGTCTCAACTTGTCTTTGTTGAAGGACACATTCCTTAGCCTGGAGGGATGCAATACATTCCAAGAGGAGGCACAAAAAAAGAATACAGCCAGTTTACGGGTTCATAACTTGTTTTGTCCTAACATATATCAACATTTACATGCCACAGTACAATACTGAAGAGCCACTCCTGACGTTTTAGTATCTCAAATCTCTCTTCCTGCTTTTCACCCAATTGCTGCTCAGTTCAAAGCATCACAACCATTTATGGCTGCACATTTAGAGGCAGAGTGACAAGTCCAGACAGATGTGGAATCACGCTGCAGTATGCACACCGATTCACACCCTTCAGATGTGAACCATTGCAAATGATCCAGAAGCAAACTTTTACCTTCTTAGAGCAAAATAAAACAGATTTTTAACACAGCTGGTGCAGGTTTTGCATGAGGCACAGTGTGACGGGTTGAAGATAACACACTAATACAAGCTAATATCTAATAGAAAAAAGAAACTGTCGAACTACTGCTTAGCACAATATAGACACTGTTTGACTTACCCCTGTCCCATTGTCACAGACCACCACTTTTCTCCCCTCGCTGTCCATGCTTAAACAAATACAGCTCAAGATGCTCCCTCCTGTCAGGACAGGAGTCAGACTAACAAATGATCAATTCAAGATTATTACGCATGAATTTAGCAGTGACAGGTAAGCAGAAGTCTTCTAGCTACTCCTTCCAGCGTGGGCGGGATTACTGAATGTGAGGACGCCCATTTTCTGTGGCAGGGAAGAGGGGGAGGACCTACTTTTGAGGGAAACATGTAGTGCTCTTTTGAATGAGGCATTTAGAAATGATTTTTTAATAGTTGATATTTCCTTTGACTGCTCATTTTGCAACAAAGAGGAAGAATAATTGGTCCATTTATTATGTAGATATCCTTACTTTGCCCACTTCTGATGAGAACTTTCTCTACTTATGTTCACTGTGACAATAGAGGGGCTGGTTATAGGCCCCTCTGGCCCCCCTAACTGTGGCAATGTAGATATCTACCATTTAGGAGAATTAAAGATATCTTGAATCCACCGGCCACCTCCAACGCTGCAGGTTGAAACCCAGAGTTTGACCTTTGACCTCTAAATCCTCACTAATTTGACTCACAATGGCTTCATGTTTGTGTACAGATTAAAAAAAATGAACATAAGAGAGGTATAGAGGTGTTCAACGTATTTCTCTAGTGTTGACATTCAGGTAGGATATGTGCTGCTTTACATAATTCATCTACATCATTTTTTTTACTTTTATAATATTGTTTATTATGTATAAAAAAAATTAAACCTAATTACCGGTAAATAATGCTAATATTAAAAATAATCACGAGCCCCTCAGTCATAAAGGTTACATGATTATTACTGCAAAATATCATTGTTTATTACAGAACCGGCGACTAAAATACCATTTGGAACATCTTTTATTACGTGACATCGATCGTTTTATTGATCGGCTTCAGCGTTGTTTAAATCACAACTTAAACAGATACCAGTACTTCTACTTTATAGCCATCATAATGTCATGCAGTTGTATTTATATTGTACACAATTATTCAGAGAGACAGACATATCAAAATTGTATTTGACTGTTTATTATTTATTTATTTTATTTTATTAGTAAATTAATTTGTATTACACATTGAAGTACAAATTTGTATACATTTACTGTATATATACACATATATACAGTAAAGGGCATATCTTTGGATATTGTGGGAGGAAACCTGAGCACCAGGAGAAAACCCACGCAGACACAGGCAGAATATACAAACTGCACACAGCCGGACAGCTGTTGGTGTCTGTATGAGGCTACAGTGCTAATCACTTAGTCACTATGTCGCCCCTAAAAGTTAAAGGGATAGTTTGGGTGTTTTGAAGTGGGGTTGTACGAGCTCCTCCATCCACTGTAAGTATCACGCCTACTATGGATAAGTACCTCATACAAGTAAAAGTACGCCACTTCAAAACACCCAAACTATCCCTTTAACAGGATGTGAGGGTGGAGACCTAGAGGGTGATGGGGTTGAGGGGGAGGAAGAGAGAAGAAGGGTTAGTAAATGGTTGTTCACACACACATTCACACACCGATGGCAGAGGCTACCATGCAAGGTGCCAACTTCGCCCATCAGGATCTAATCTAAACACTCATTCACACACCGATGGCTCAGCCTTCGGGAGCAATTTGGGGTTGAGTGTCTTGCTCAAGGACACATCGACATGTGACCGGAGCAAAGGGATCGAACCACCGACCTACCGATTGGTGGACGACCTGCTCCACCTACCTCTGAGCCACAGTCGCCCCGGAGGTACCTGAGGTAGGGAGGTGGAGGAAGGGTGGAGACTGTAGGTGGGGGTGGAGGAATGGAGGAGAGGTGAAGGGTGGAGGAAGAGGGAGCTACTGTTTTTCAACCTGAGCTGAACAGCCAGCAGCCTCCTCATCTAGCTGACTCTCACAGTCACTCTTTCTCTTTCTGAACATCCAGTGAAGAAAACCCTTCTTCTTCCTCTCCGGCTCCTTTTGTTCCTCCACCTCATCCTGCTCTGCTCCCTGTTTCACCTTGGCTTTCTGCTCCTCCTCTTCCTTTTCCATCCTCGTCAGCATTTTGCTTTTCATTTTCGCTAACATTGTCTCTCGATCCACGGTCCTCCGGCTAGAAAAGAATCCTCTCATCTTCTTCTTCATGTCCAGACAGATATCCTCCAGGAGCATCTTCTCTTTATCCATCTGTCGGGCTGTGGACACCCAGCTCTTGTCATTCGCCTCCAATTCCTCGTTGAAGTTTTTCTGAAGGTCCACGTTGTCGTCCAGCATCTGTTTGATTTTGGTCTTGTAGAACTGGTCTTTCGCTTCCAGGACCCTACAGGACTCCTCGTCTAGTTCCCTGCACTTGACCTCCCAGATTTCCTTGCATTTTACAAGTTCCTTTTCTTTCTCCGACAGCTTTTGTCTCGTCTCACTAAGCTTGTGAGAGAGACTCCACTTATACTCGCTGAAATCCAGGACTTCAGCGTCCTTCTGGTGGATCTGTTGCTCCAACTGGCTCACCCTCCACCAGAGTTCAGCCTGTGGTGTCCTGTCTTTCTCAGCCAGGTCCAACTTGTCCTCGAGGGCCTTTTTCTTGTCCTCCAACTGTTGTACTTTCGTCTCCCAGATCTTTTCTCTCACGGAAATGTTTTCTAAGAGGTCCTTTACAGTGTTGTATTTTGCCTCCCAGGCTTCTTGGCTCTTTATGAGTTCAAATACTTCAACCGACAGCGCCATAGAGCTTGGTAACAATAACGTTTGTCCTATGGAGATGTAAATAATGCAGTCGACCTCGTCGATTGTTAATGTTCAACTGGTTACCAGTCAGCTAACAATATCAGCAAGTGTGTGAGATGAAAATGTGTTGGTCTATCCATAAGAATCGCTCGTCAAAGGATGAAAACTTCAAAGGAAGGCTGATGACATCACAGTGTGATGTCATCAGCCTTCCTTTGAAGTTTGTCATGAGATGTCATGAGAATGTGATGACATCACACTGTGATGTCATGAGAATGTGATGTCATGAGAATGTGATGACATCACACTGTGATGTCATGAGAATGTGATGTCATGAGAATGTGATGACATCACAGTGTGATGTCATGAGAATGTGATGTCATGAGAATGTGATGACATCACACTGTGATGTCATGAGAATGTGATGTCATGAGAATGTGATGACATCACACTGTGATGTCATGAGAATGTGATGTCATGAGAATGTGATGACATCACACTGTGATGTCATGAGAATGTGATGAAATGACAGGTAGTGTCATAGGGAAATACATTCCATCCCCCTCACATCATCATCATCATCATCATCATCATCATCATCATCATCATCATCATCACACCGGGACCAAATTAAAAACAATATGTTGAGTGAAACATTCTGCAAAATCTAAACTCTCATTTCAGCTCATAAAACCTTTAAAGAATGATAATAAACTTTGTAAACATGTAACGAATGAAATGCTGTTAATTTTCTGAACGCTGTGTATGGCGAGCTGTTTTAACATTTAATAGCTAAGCTTGACTATCAGGAATTAACATTAGAGATATCTATAACGTCATTGTGACTAGTCAAAACGACAGTTAGAGATATCTGTAATTCAGTTCTGACTATCCTAAATAACAGTAACAGATATCTCAAACCTCATCATGAGGTCAGAGTTGTTGTCATGAGGGGGGGGCCCAAGGCCAGGGTCATGCAAAGGTCTATGGTTGACCCTTATATGGGATCAAGAACAACACTTAACTTAACACTTTTCTTTCGTTGACTTAAAGGGACTGTTTGTAAGAATCCGAAATGCTTGTTAACAGCGACACCTGTGACCTTAAATCACGGAAACCGACCCGCAATGATATATACGTTTAAGAAGTTACAAACAGTCCCTTTAACCAACATCAGTCCTGATCATAACTACCAAATATTTTTACTCTTAAAATGCCAATTTGTTAACATAATGCCACTGTTTCAAAAACAACACCACAATAATTGGATTATGTTCTGTATCCAAAATGCTACAGTGCTCGATAATACAGCAGCAATGCCCCTCATGCAAACATGAGAAAATGGCTCAATCTGGTGGAAAATTGTTAAATGTACAGTTTTGAAGCCAGGGCTCCACATTGAAAGCCTGATATGAGCCTGATTTTATGCTGTAATGGTCGTGGGATCAAAAGTGGTGGTTTTAATGGGTTTCAATGGGGACAGTTTGTCTGTATTTTGGCTACACAGTTTATTAAAGACTTATTACAGGAGGTTAAACTTCTAAAATTCCATTAGGTAGTAGTCTAATATCCAAAAACACAATGTATTATTAATAATATAATGCGCTCTGAAAGAAGTGTATTGATAATTCAACTTTTACTTTTAATACTTTAAAGATCTCATATTATGCTAATTTCCAGGTTCATAGGTGTATTTTAATGTTGTACTAGAACATGTTTACATGCTGTAATGTTCAAAAAACCCTAATTTCTTCTCATACTGTCTGCCTCGGTCTGCCTGCATAAAGCCTCTTTCACCCTCTGTCTGAAAAACTCTGATTCAGAGCCTGTCTCATCCCAGTCTGCTATGATTGGTCAGCGTTTCCTGGTCTCTGCTGTCAATCAAACGCCCTCAACACAGCGTCACTTTCTTCCCCGCCCTGCAGCCGAGAGAGAGAGCAGGAAAAGAGAGGAGTGACTTCCATCTCAGCGCTACTGAGTTAATTATTTCTGGTAAAAGACACCTGATAAACGTATGAAAGTAATCAGAGTAATGGTATATTATTTACTGTAGAAGCTGTCTCTGTGTTACCATGACTACAGACCGGTTAACGTTACACTTACCATAGCTTACCATGCTGAAATAGACTTTATCCTGTCTGTCAACATAACTGAAGGTGGAACAAACAGTGTAAAATGATAAATACTCTTTATCAAGAATGAAGAAATGGATTACACAGAACTTTTGACTTGGAGTGTAACTTGTGTTGTCTGTATCAAAAGCTAGACCTAGCAGCTTAGACTTACTTTTACGTATTATTTAGCCCAAGAAAACGAAGAAGCTGCCAGTATTCACGTTGTAAACCATCTTGGTTTTGAGGAATTTTTTGTGCAATTACAATGGCTGGCCAAAGGGTGGCAGTGTATGGGATGATGCTATAACGTCCACTGAGGTGGCTGATGTGCAACTATACCATCAAAACCCATGCAAATACAAGAGAATGGCTTTTGAATAGCTGTCCACTGTAGTGACGACTATGCGTGAAAGGGTTAAACATGACAAACTTACAGCTTCCAGGATGGAAGGTGGGTTACAGACAGCCGGTACTGATTCCTCCTGAGCTTCGGTTTGAAGTGAATCCTGTAGCCTACTGTCCCGTGTATTTTACTGTTGCTTTGAGGACATTTCAGTCAAAAATCACCTAATAAATGAAGTGAATCCACAGGGTCTTCACGTCCTCAGATGATGGGAGTAAATGAAGACTTTTCTGCTGGTTCTTGCAGACTAACAGAAGTTATAGCATTCTTTTTTTGTACCGTTCGTAGGTCTGTGATTATAGTTAGGAAAACAATGGCGGACAGGACAGTTTCAACAGCAACTCTGTGGGCGCGGGTCACCTAGAGGTTGTTCTCGTTGTTCTAACGTCCCACCAGGAAACCCTTAAATGGCCTGAAAAATAGCACCGAGGTCACCAGTTTAAGGAAGTGCTGATCAGCGTTTTTTCAGACCCATTTTCTGAGAGATGGAGCAGGAGAAAAAGAAAGAGGATGGTCTTTTATTATACTATGGTGACCTGTAGACACACTGGGGACAGATATTGATGTTTAAAAGACATGGAAAAGTGCATTTTGCATAATAGGTGACCTTTAAGTAAACTGGGAGAAAAAGTTTGGAAACTTGTGTTTGGTAGATTATTTCTCTGTTGTTCCAATGCTAATTGACATTGTATTTCACATCGTTGGAAATCCTGTTTATTTACCTTCACAATGATGTCCAACTTGTAAGGATCATGCATTTGTGGGATGAGCAGCACAGCTGATTATGTGGGTAGCGCCCAAGAAAAATTTGCCAAAATGCTCCGCCAATGGTAAACAGTGTATTCTCCTGTTGGTGTTGACTCTTGTTTTGAGTTGTTTGGTGGATTGGATGATCGAACTCTCCAACATTAACAAGGTGTGGCAGCTGCCAATTCTCTGGTGCTTGCTGTTGTTTCCCTTTTCCCTGGTGTTTTTTTGGTTGAGTTGCTGAGTGATTAGAGGGTTATTCAGTTCACCTGTTGCGCAGGGTGTGGGGACTGGCTCTTAAATGATAGTTGAGAACAGCTTGGTGCATTCCCCTCTTGGCCAATCAGGGTGTAACGACGCCCTTTCTGTAGGGCTTAAAAGAGGAGGGAAACTGCACACCCAGTGTCATTCTGATCTCTCCTTCACTCAATGCAACATGTGTTATCAGCTTTATCAGAAACTCTGGTCTGTTTTGGGCCCTTTTGGGATTCTGTGATCTTTGTGTTTTGTTTGTTGAGAGTGTTGACTCCTAGTTGGGGAAACAAGTTAAGTGCCAACCAATTAGGTTACCTGCACTGGGACGTTTAGGTACTATTTGTGCAACGATCTGGCTTGCCTTACAATAGCCTAACGCCTGCAGGCTGTATTTTTGTATTCTATTCATTTGTTGATTTTCAATGAAACCCTTTATACCCATTTCTTTTAGTGTATTTTATTTGGGAAAACTTTAAAGGAGGGTAAAAGGAAAAACACAAACCAATATTTCAGTTTCCTTAATTGTTTGTTAATATAGAGGCATTTGTTCATTATTGAAGAGGCATTTGTTCATTATTATTATTAAGAAGGCATTTTATTTTATATTATTATGTGGATGGGAACTGTTTTTCAGTTCTGACTGAACAACTAAAGTCTGGGGAACTCAGTACCGCCACAAAGGAACAAACAAGACATATTGGCAATTTTACACTTTATTCATTTAATAAACCGTCAGGAGCCTCAGTAGCGGTGGAAGATCCATACGCAGCCACAACAGCCTGGCACCTCCTCCTCATGCTGGTCACAAACCTGGTCACATGTTGCTGTGGGATGGTGTTCCATTCCTCAACCAGGATTTGTTACAGGTCAGCCAGCGTTATGACTAGTCAGGATTAAATTGCGGATATCCCTTCAGAGATACCTGAGAATCCACCGGCCACTTCCAACGCTGCAGGTTCAAACCCAGAGTTTGACCTTTGACCTCTAAAACCTCACTAATTTGACTCAGAATGGCTCTATGTTTCTGTACAGATTAAAAAAATGAACATAAAAGAGGTATAGAGGTGACTTTGTTCAAAGTATTTCTCTAGTGTTGACATTCAGGTAGGATATGTGCTGCTTTACATAATTCATCTACATACATTTTTTTTTTTACTTTTATAATATTGTTTACAATGTATAAAATTTTTTTTAACTTAATTACCAGTAAATAATGCTAATATTAAAAATAATCACGAGTCCCTCAGTCATAAAGGGTACATGGTTTTTACTGCAAAATATCATTGTTTATTACAGAACCGGCTCATGTTGTTAACCAGCACCTAAAATACCATTTAGAACATCTTTTATTACGTAATATTGATCGTTTCATTGATCAGCTTCAGCGTTGTTTAAATCACAACTTAAACAGATATCAGTACTTCTACTTTATAGCCACCATAATGTCATACAGTTGTTTTTATATTGAATACATTTATTCAGAGAGACAGACATATCAAAATTGTATTTTTTTGTGTTATTTATTTATTTATTTATTTGTAATTTTATTAATATGATTATATATATACACAGTATATAGATATATACAAATATATAAACATATATATACCTGACCACCAGGAGAAACTGAAATATTATTGAATGAAAAAAATATTTAGGGGTAATTTAGAATATCCAAGTGCATATCTTTGGATATTGTGGGAGGAAACCTGAGCACCAGGAGAAAACCCACGCAGACACAGGCAAAATATACAAACTCCACACAGCCGGACAGCTGTTTGACTTACCCCTGTCCCATTGTCACAGACCACCACTTTTCTCCCCTCGCTGTCCATGCTTAAACAAATACAGCTCAAGATGCTCCCTCCTGTCAGGACAGGAGTCAGACTAACAAATGATCAATTCAAGATTATTACGCATGAATTTAGCAGTGACAGGTAAGCAGAAGTCTTCTAGCTACTCCTTCCAGCGTGGGCGGGATTACTGAATGTGAGGACGCCCATTTTCTGTGGCAGGGAAGAGGGGGAGGACCTACTTTTGAGGGAAACATGTAGTGCTCTTTTGAATGAGGCATTTAGAAATGATTTTTTAATAGTTGATATTTCCTTTGACTGCTCATTTTGCAACAAAGAGGAAGAATAATTGGTCCATTTATTATGTGGATATCCTTACTTTGCCCACTTCTGATGAGAACTTTCTCTACTTATGTTCACTGTGACAATAGAGGGGCTGGTTCTAGGCCCCTCTGGCCCCCCTAACTGTGGCAATGTAGATATCTACCATTTAGGAGAATTAAAGATATCTTGAATCCACCGGCCACCTCCAACGCTGCAGGTTGAAACCCAGAGTTTGACCTTTGACCTCTAAATCCTCACTAATTTGACTCACAATGGCTTCATGTTTGTGTACAGATTAAAAAAAATGAACATAAGAGAGGTATAGAGGTGTTCAACGTATTTCTCTAGTGTTGACATTCAGGTAGGATATGTGCTGCTTTACATAATTCATCTACATCATTTTTTTTACTTTTATAATATTGTTTATTATGTATAAAAAAAATTAAACCTAATTACCGGTAAATAATGCTAATATTAAAAATAATCACGAGCCCCTCAGTCATAAAGGTTACATGATTATTACTGCAAAATATCATTGTTTATTACAGAACCGGCGACTAAAATACCATTTGGAACATCTTTTATTACGTGACATCGATCGTTTTATTGATCGGCTTCAGCGTTGTTTAAATCACAACTTAAACAGATACCAGTACTTCTACTTTATAGCCATCATAATGTCATGCAGTTGTATTTATATTGTACACAATTATTCAGAGAGACAGACATATCAAAATTGTATTTGACTGTTTATTATTTATTTATTTTATTTTATTAGTAAATTAATTTGTATTACACATTGAAGTACAAATTTGTATACATTTACTGTATATATACACATATATACAGTAAAGGGCATATCTTTGGATATTGTGGGAGGAAACCTGAGCACCAGGAGAAAACCCACGCAGACACAGGCAGAATATACAAACTGCACACAGCCGGACAGCTGTTGGTGTCTGTATGAGGCTACAGTGCTAATCACTTAGTCACTATGTCGCCCCTAAAAGTTAAAGGGATAGTTTGGGTGTTTTGAAGTGGGGTTGTACGAGCTCCTCCATCCACTGTAAGTATCACGCCTACTATGGATAAGTACCTCATACAAGTAAAAGTACGCCACTTCAAAACACCCAAACTATCCCTTTAACAGGATGTGAGGGTGGAGACCTAGAGGGTGATGGGGTTGAGGGGGAGGAAGAGAGAAGAAGGGTTAGTAAATGGTTGTTCACACACACATTCACACACCGATGGCAGAGGCTACCATGCAAGGTGCCAACTTCGCCCATCAGGATCTAATCTAAACACTCATTCACACACCGATGGCTCAGCCTTCGGGAGCAATTTGGGGTTGAGTGTCTTGCTCAAGGACACATCGACATGTGACCGGAGCAAAGGAATCGAACCACCGACCTACCGATTGGTGGACGACCTGCTCCACCTACCTCTGAGCCACAGTCGCCCCGGAGGTACCTGAGGTAGGGAGGTGGAGGAAGGGTGGAGACGTAGAGGGTGATGGGGGTGAGAGGGAGGTGGAGAGAGGAAGGGTGAGGTAGATGAGGAGGGAGGTGGGGGTGGAGGAATGGAGGAGAGGTGAAGGGTGGAGGAAGAGGGAGCTACTGTTTTTCAACCTGAGCTGAACAGCCAGCAGCCTCCTCATCTAGCTGACTCTCACAGTCACTCTTTCTCTTTCTGAACATCCAGTGAAGAAAACCCTTCTTCTTCCTCTCCGGCTCCTTTTGTTCCTCCACCTCATCCTGCTCTGCTCCCTGTTTCACCTTGGCTTTCTGCTCCTCCTCTTCCTTTTCCATCCTCGTCAGCATTTTGCTTTTCATTTTCGCTAACATTGTCTCTCGATCCACGGTCCTCCGGCTAGAAAAGAATCCTCTCATCTTCTTCTTCATGTCCAGACAGATATCCTCCAGGAGCATCTTCTCTTTATCCATCTGTCGGGCTGTGGACACCCAGCTCTTGTCATTCGCCTCCAATTCCTCGTTGAAGTTTTTCTGAAGGTCCACGTTGTCGTCCAGCATCTGTTTGATTTTGGTCTTGTAGAACTGGTCTTTCGCTTCCAGGACCCTACAGGACTCCTCGTCTAGTTCCCTGCACTTGACCTCCCAGATTTCCTTGCATTCTACAAGTTCCTTTTCTTTCTCCGACAGCTTTTGTCTCGTCTCACTAAGCTTCTGAGAGAGACTCCACTTATACTCGCTGAAATCCAGGACTTCAGCGTCCTTCTGGTGGATCTGTTGCTCCAACTGGCTCACCCTCCACCAGAGTTCAGCCTGTGGTGTCCTGTCTTTCTCAGCCAGGTCCAACTTGTCCTCGAGGGCCTTTTTCTTGTCCTCCAACTGTTGTACTTTCGTCTCCCAGATCTTTTCTCTCACGGAAATGTTTTCTAAGTGGTCCTTTACAGTGTTGTATTTTGCCTCCCAGGCTTCTTGGCTCTTTATGAGTTCAAATACTTCAACCGACAGCGCCATAGAGCTTGGTAACAATAACGTTTGTCCTATGGAGATGTAAATAATGCAGTCGACCTCGTCGATTGTTAATGTTCAACCGGTTACCAGTCAGCTAACAATATCAGCAAGTGTGTGAGATGAAAATGTGTTGGTCTATCCATAACAATCGCTCGTCAAAGGATGAAAACTTCAAAGGAAGGCTGATGACATCACACTGTGATGTCATCAGCCTTCCTTTGAAGTTTGTCATGAGATGTCATGAGAATGTGATGACATCACACTGTGATGTCATGAGAATGTGATGTCATGAGAATGTGATGACATCACACTGTGATGTCATGAGAATGTGATGTCATGAGAATGTGATGACATCACACTGTGATGTCATGAGAATGTGATGTCATGAGAATGTGATGACATCACACTGTGATGTCATGAGAATGTGATGAAATGACAGGTAGTGTCATAGGGAAATACATTCCATCCCCCTCACATCATCATCATCATCATCATCATCATCATCATCATCATCACACCGGGACCAAATTAAAAACAACATGTTGAGTGAAACATTCTGCAAAATCTAAACTCTCATTTCAGCTCATAAAACCTTTAAAGAATGATAATAAACTTTGTAAACATGTAACGAATGAAATGCTGTTAATTTTCTGAACGCTGTGTATGGCGAGCTGTTTTAACATTTAACAGCTAAGCTTGACTATCAGGAATTAACATTAGAGATATCTATAACGTCATTGTGACTAGTCAAAACGACAGTTAGAGATATCTGTAATTCAGTTCTGACTATCCTAAATAACAGTAACAGATATCTCAAACCTCATCATGAGGTCAGAGTTGTTGTCATGAGGGGGGGCCCAAGGCCAGGGTCATGCAAAGGTCTATGGTTGACCCTTATATGGGATCAAGAACAACACTTAACTTAACACTTTTCTTTCGTTGACTTAAAGGGACTGTTTGTAAGAATCCGAAATGCTTGTTAACAGCGACACCTGTGACCTTAAATCACGGAAACCTGACCCGCAATGATATATACGTTTAAGAAGTTACAAACAGTCCCTTTAACCAACATCAGTCCTGATCATAACTACCAAATATTTTTACTCTTAAAATGCCAATTTGTTAACATAATGCCACTGTTTCAAAAACAACACCACAATAATTGGATTATGTTCTGTATCCAAAATGCTACAGTGCTCGATAATACAGCAGCAATGCCCCTCATGCAAACATGAGAAAATGGCTCAATCTGGTGGAAAATTGTTAAATGTACAGTTTTGAAGCCAGGGCTCCACATTGAAAGCCTGATATGAGCCTGATTTTATGCTGTAATGGTCGTGGGATCAAAAGTGGTGGTTTTAATGGGTTTCAATGGGGACAGTTTGTCTGTATTTTGGCTACACAGTTTATTAAAGACTTATTACAGGAGGTTAAACTTCTAAAATTCCATTAGGTAGTAGTCTAATATCCAAAAACACAATGTATTATTAATAATATAATGCGCTCTGAAAGAAGTGTATTGATAATTCAACTTTTACTTTTAATACTTTAAAGATCTCATATTATGCTAATTTCCAGGTTCATAGGTGTATTTTAATGTTGTACTAGAACATGTTTACATGCTGTAATGTTCAAAAAACCCTAATTTCTTCTCATACTGTCTGCCTCGGTGTGCCTGCATAAAGCCTCTTTCACCCTCTGTCTGAAAAACTCTGATTCAGAGCCTGTCTCATCCCAGTCTGCTATGATTGGTCAGCGTTTCCTGGTCTCTGCTGTCAATCAAACGCCCTCAACACAGCGTCACTTTCTTCCCCGCCCTGCAGCCGAGAGAGAGAGCAGGAAAAGAGAGGAGTGACTTCCATCTCAGCGCTACTGAGTTAATTATTTCTGGTAAAAGACACCTGATAAACGTATGAAAGTAATCAGAGTAATGGTATATTATTTACTGTAGAAGCTGTCTCTGTGTTACCATGACTACAGACCGGTTAACGTTACACTTACCATAGCTTACCATGCTGAAATAGACTTTATCCTGTCTGTCAACATAACTGAAGGTGGAACAAACAGTGTAAAATGATAAATACTCTTTATCAAGAATGAAGAAATGGATTACACAGAACTTTTGACTTGGAGTGTAACTTGTGTTGTCTGTATCAAAAGCTAGACCTAGCAGCTTAGACTTACTTTTACGTATTATTTAGCCCAAGAAAACGAAGAAGCTGCCAGTATTCACGTTGTAAACCATCTTGGTTTTGAGGAATTTTTTGTGCAATTACAATGGCTGGCCAAAGGGTGGCAGTGTATGGGATGATGCTATAACGTCCACTGAGGTGGCTGATGTGCAACTATACCATCAAAACCCATGCAAATACAAGAGAATGGCTTTTGAATAGCTGTCCACTGTAGTGACGACTATGCGTGAAAGGGTTAAACATGACAAACTTACAGCTTCCAGGATGGAAGGTGGGTTACAGACAGCCGGTACTGATTCCTCCTGAGCTTCGGTTTGAAGTGAATCCTGTAGCCTACTGTCCCGTGTATTTTACTGTTGCTTTGAGGACATTTCAGTCAAAAATCACCTAATAAATGAAGTGAATCCACAGGGTCTTCACGTCCTCAGATGATGGGAGTAAATGAAGACTTTTCTGCTGGTTCTTGCAGACTAACAGAAATTATAGCATTCTTTTTTTGTACCGTTCGTAGGTCTGTGATTATAGTTAGGAAAACAATGGCGGACAGGACAGTTTCAACAGCAACTCTGTGGGCGCGGGTCACCTAGAGGTTGTTCTCGTTGTTCTAACGTCCCACCAGGAAACCCTTAAATGGCCTGAAAAATAGCACCGAGGTCACCAGTTTAAGGAAGTGCTGATCAGCGTTTTTTCAGACCCATTTTCTGAGAGATGGAGCAGGAGAAAAAGAAAGAGGATGGTCTTTTATTATACTATGGTGACCTGTAGACACACTGGGGACAGATATTGATGTTTAAAAGACATGGAAAAGTGCATTTTGATTAATAGGTGACCTTTAAGTAAACTGGGAGAAAAAGTTTGGAAACTTGTGTTTGGTAGATTATTTCTCTGTTGTTCCAATGCTAATTGACATTGTATTTCACATCGTTGGAAATCCTGTTTATTTACCTTCACAATGATGTCCAACTTGTAAGGATCATGCATTTGTGGGATGAGCAGCACAGCTGATTATGTGGGTAGCGCCCAAGAAAAATTTGCCAAAATGCTCCGCCAATGGTAAACAGTGTATTCTCCTGTTGGTGTTGACTCTTGTTTTGAGTTGTTTGGTGGATTGGATGATCGAACTCTCCAACATTAACAAGGAACAAACAAGACATATTGGCAATTTTACACTTTATTCATTTAATAAACCGTCAGGAGCCTCAGTAGCGGTGGAAGATCCATACGCAGCCACAACAGCCTGGCACCTCCTCCTCATGCTGGTCACAAACCTGGTCACATGTTGCTGTGGGATGGTGTTCCATTCCTCAACCAGGATTTGTTACAGGTCAGCCAGCGTTATGACTAGTCAGGATTAAATTGCGGATATCCCTTCAGAGATACCTGAGAATCCACCGGCCACTTCCAACGCTGCAGGTTCAAACCCAGAGTTTGACCTTTGACCTCTAAAACCTCACTAATTTGACTCAGAATGGCTCTATGTTTCTGTACAGATTAAAAAAATGAACATAAAAGAGGTATAGAGGTGACTTTGTTCAAAGTATTTCTCTAGTGTTGACATTCAGGTAGGATATGTGCTGCTTTACATAATTCATCTACATACATTTTTTTTTTTACTTTTATAATATTGTTTACAATGTATAATATTTTTTTTAACTTAATTACCAGTAAATAATGCTAATATTAAAAATAATCACGAGTCCCTCAGTCATAAAGGGTACATGGTTTTTACTGCAAAATATCATTGTTTATTACAGAACCGGCTCATGTTGTTAACCAGCACCTAAAATACCATTTAGAACATCTTTTATTACGTAATATTGATCGTTTCATTGATCAGCTTCAGCGTTGTTTAAATCACAACTTAAACAGATATCAGTACTTCTACTTTATAGCCACCATAATGTCATACAGTTGTTTTTATATTGAATACATTTATTCAGAGAGACAGACATATCAAAATTGTATTTTTTTGTGTTTTTTATTTATTTATTTATTTGTAATTTTATTAATATGATTATATATATACACAGTATATAGATATATACAAATATATAAACATATATATACCTGACCACCAGGAGAAACTGAAATATTATTGAATGAAAAAAATATTTAGGGGTAATTTAGAATATCCAAGTGCATATCTTTGGATATTGTGGGAGGAAACCTGAGCACCAGGAGAAAACCCACGCAGACACAGGCAAAATATACAAACTCCACACAGCCGGACAGCTGTTTGACTTACCCCTGTCCCATTGTCACAGACCACCACTTTTCTCCCCTCGCTGTCCATGCTTAAACAAATACAGCTCAAGATGCTCCCTCCTGTCAGGACAGGAGTCAGACTAACAAATGATCAATTCAAGATTATTACGCATGAATTTAGCAGTGACAGGTAAGCAGAAGTCTTCTAGCTACTCCTTCCAGCGTGGGCGGGATTACTGAATGTGAGGACGCCCATTTTCTGTGGCAGGGAAGAGGGGGAGGGCCTACTTTTGAGGGAAACATATAGTGCTCTTTTGAATGAGGCATTTAGAAATGATTTTTTAATAGTTGATATTTCCTTTGACTGCTCATTTTGCAACAAAGAGGAAGAATAATTGGTCCATTTATTATGTAGATATCCTTACTTTGCCCACTTCTGATGAGAACTTTCTCTACTTATGTTCACTGTGACAATAGAGGGGCTGGTTCTAGGCCCCTCTGGCCCCCCTAACTGTGGCAATGTAGATATCTACCATTTAGGAGAATTAAAGATATCTTGAATCCACCGGCCACCTCCAACACTGCAGGTTGAAACCCAGAGTTTGACCTTTGACCTCTAAATCCTCACTAATTTGACTCACAATGGCTTCATGTTTGTGTACAGATTAAAAAAAATGAACATAAGAGAGGTATAGAGGTGTTCAACGTATTTCTCTAGTGTTGACATTCAGGTAGGATATGTGCTGCTTTACATAATTCATCTACATCATTTTTTTTACTTTTATAATATTGTTTATTATGTATAAAAAAAATTAAACCTAATTACCGGTAAATAATGCTAATATTAAAAATAATCACGAGCCCCTCAGTCATAAAGGTTACATGATTATTACTGCAAAATAGCATTGTTTATTACAGAACCGGCGACTAAAATACCATTTGGAACATCTTTTATTACGTGACATCGATCGTTTTATTGATCGGCTTCAGCGTTGTTTAAATCACAACTTAAACAGATACCAGTACTTCTACTTTATAGCCATCATAATGTCATGCAGTTGTATTTATATTGTACACAATTATTCAGAGAGACAGACATATCAAAATTGTATTTGACTGTTTATTATTTATTTATTTTATTTTATTAGTAAATTAATTTGTATTACACATTGAAGTACAAATTTGTATACATTTACTGTATATATACACATATATACAGTAAAGGGCATATCTTTGGATATTGTGGGAGGAAACCTGAGCACCAGGAGAAAACCCACGCAGACACAGGCAGAATATACAAACTGCACACAGCCGGACAGCTGTTGGTGTCTGTATGAGGCTACAGTGCTAATCACTTAGTCACTATGTCGCCCCTAAAAGTTAAAGGGATAGTTTGGGTGTTTTGAAGTGGGGTTGTACGAGCTCCTCCATCCACTGTAAGTATCACGCCTACTATGGATAAGTACCTCATACAAGTAAAAGTACGCCACTTCAAAACACCCAAACTATCCCTTTAACAGGATGTGAGGGTGGAGACCTAGAGGGTGATGGGGTTGAGGGGGAGGAAGAGAGAAGAAGGGTTAGTAAATGGTTGTTCACACACACATTCACACACCGATGGCAGAGGCTACCATGCAAGGTGCCAACTTCGCCCATCAGGATCTAATCTAAACACTCATTCACACACCGATGGCTCAGCCTTCGGGAGCAATTTGGGGTTGAGTGTCTTGCTCAAGGACACATCGACATGTGACCGGAGCAAAGGGATCGAACCACCGACCTACCGATTGGTGGACGACCTGCTCCACCTACCTCTGAGCCACAGTCGCCCCGGAGGTACCTGAGGTAGGGAGGTGGAGGAAGGGTGGAGACGTAGGTGGGGGTGGAGGAATGGAGGAGAGGTGAAGGGTGGAGGAAGAGGGAGCTACTGTTTTTCAACCTGAGCTGAACAGCCAGCAGCCTCCTCATCTAGCTGACTCTCACAGTCACTCTTTTCTCTTTCGGAAAATCCAGTGAAGAAAACCCTTCTTCTTCCTCTCCGGCTCCTTTTGTTCCTCCACCTCATCCTGCTCTGCTCCCTGTTTCACCTTGGCTTTCTGCTCCTCCTCTTCCTTTTCCATCCTCGTCAGCATTTTGCTTTTCATTTTCGCTAACATTGTCTCTCGATCCACGGTCCTCCGGCTAGAAAAGAATCCTCTCATCTTCTTCTTCATGTCCAGACAGATATCCTCCAGGAGCATCTTCTCTTTATCCATCTGTCGGGCTGTGGACACCCAGCTCTTGTCATTCGCCTCCAATTCCTCGTTGAAGTTTTTCTGAAGGTCCACGTTGTCGTCCAGCATCTGTTTGATTTTGGTCTTGTAGAACTGGTCTTTCGCTTCCAGGACCCTACAGGACTCCTCGTCTAGTTCCCTGCACTTGACCTCCCAGATTTCCTTGCATTCTACAAGTTCCTTTTCTTTCTCCGACAGCTTTTGTCTCGTCTCACTAAGCTTCTGAGAGAGACTCCACTTATACTCGCTGAAATCCAGGACTTCAGCGTCCTTCTGGTGGATCTGTTGCTCCAACTGGCTCACCCTCCACCAGAGTTCAGCCTGTGGTGTCCTGTCTTTCTCAGCCAGGTCCAACTTGTCCTCGAGGGCCTTTTTCTTGTCCTCCAACTGTTGTACTTTCGTCTCCCAGATCTTTTCTCTCACGGAAATGTTTTCTAAGTAGGTCCTTTACAGTGTTGTATTTTGCCTCCCAGGCTTCTTGGCTCTTTATGAGTTCAAATACTTCAACCGACAGCGCCATAGAGCTTGGTAACAATAACGTTTGTCCTATGGAGATGTAAATAATGCAGTCGACCTCGTCGATTGTTAATGTTCAACCGGTTACCAGTCAGCTAACAATATCAGCAAGTGTGTGAGATGAAAATGTGTTGGTCTATCCATAACAATCGCTCGTCAAAGGATGAAAACTTCAAAGGAAGGCTGATGACATCACAGTGTGATGTCATCAGCCTTCCTTTGAAGTTTGTCATGAGATGTCATGAGAATGTGATGACATCACACTGTGATGTCATGAGAATGTGATGTCATGAGAATGTGATGACATCACACTGTGATGTCATGAGAATGTGATGTCATGAGAATGTGATGACATCACACTGTGATGTCATGAGAATGTGATGTCATGAGAATGTGATGACATCACACTGTGATGTCATGAGAATGTGATGAAATGACAGGTAGTGTCATAGGGAAATACATTCCATCCCCCTCACATCATCATCATCATCATCATCATCATCATCATCATCATCACACCGGGACCAAATTAAAAACAACATGTTGAGTGAAACATTCTGCAAAATCTAAACTCTCATTTCAGCTCATAAAACCTTTAAAGAATGATAATAAACTTTGTAAACATGTAACGAATGAAATGCTGTTAATTTTCTGAACGCTGTGTATGGCGAGCTGTTTTAACATTTAATAGCTAAGCTTGACTATCAGGAATTAACATTAGAGATATCTATAACGTCATTGTGACTAGTCAAAACGACAGTTAGAGATATCTGTAATTCAGTTCTGACTATCCTAAATAACAGTAACAGATATCTCAAACCTCATCATGAGGTCAGAGTTGTTGTCATGAGGGGGGGCCCAAGGCCAGGGTCATGCAAAGGTCTATGGTTGACCCTTATATGGGATCAAGAACAACACTTAACTTAACACTTTTCTTTCGTTGACTTAAAGGGACTGTTTGTAAGAATCCGAAATGCTTGTTAACAGCGACACCTGTGACCTTAAATCACGGAAACCGACCCGCAATGATATATACGTTTAAGAAGTTACAAACAGTCCCTTTAACCAACATCAGTCCTGATCATAACTACCAAATATTTTTACTCTTAAAATGCCAATTTGTTAACATAATGCCACTGTTTCAAAAACAACACCACAATAATTGGATTATGTTCTGTATCCAAAATGCTACAGTGCTCGATAATACAGCAGCAATGCCCCTCATGCAAACATGAGAAAATGGCTCAATCTGGTGGAAAATTGTTAAATGTACAGTTTTGAAGCCAGGGCTCCACATTGAAAGCCTGATATGAGCCTGATTTTATGCTGTAATGGTCGTGGGATCAAAAGTGGTGGTTTTAATGGGTTTCAATGGGGACAGTTTGTCTGTATTTTGGCTACACAGTTTATTAAAGACTTATTACAGGAGGTTAAACTTCTAAAATTCCATTAGGTAGTAGTCTAATATCCAAAAACACAATGTATTATTAATAATATAATGCGCTCTGAAAGAAGTGTATTGATAATTCAACTTTTACTTTTAATACTTTAAAGATCTCATATTATGCTAATTTCCAGGTTCATAGGTGTATTTTAATGTTGTACTAGAACATGTTTACATGCTGTAATGTTCAAAAAACCCTAATTTCTTCTCATACTGTCTGCCTCGGTCTGCCTGCATAAAGCCTCTTTCACCCTCTGTCTGAAAAACTCTGATTCAGAGCCTGTCTCATCCCAGTCTGCTATGATTGGTCAGCGTTTCCTGGTCTCTGCTGTCAATCAAACGCCCTCAACACAGCGTCACTTTCTTCCCCGCCCTGCAGCCGAGAGAGAGAGCAGGAAAAGAGAGGAGTGACTTCCGTCTCAGCGCTACTGAGTTAATTATTTCTGGTAAAAGACACCTGATAAACGTATGAAAGTAATCAGAGTAATGGTATATTATTTACTGTAGAAGCTGTCTCTGTGTTACCATGACTACAGACCGGTTAACGTTACACTTACCATAGCTTACCATGCTGAAATAGACTTTATCCTGTCTGTCAACATAACTGAAGGTGGAACAAACAGTGTAAAATGATAAATACTCTTTATCAAGAATGAAGAAATGGATTACACAGAACTTTTGACTTGGAGTGTAACTTGTGTTGTCTGTATCAAAAGCTAGACCTAGCAGCTTAGACTTACTTTTACGTATTATTTAGCCCAAGAAAACGAAGAAGCTGCCAGTATTCACGTTGTAAACCATCTTGGTTTTGAGGAATTTTTTGTGCAATTACAATGGCTGGCCAAAGGGTGGCAGTGTATGGGATGATGCTATAACGTCCACTGAGGTGGCTGATGTGCAACTATACCATCAAAACCCATGCAAATACAAGAGAATGGCTTTTGAATAGCTGTCCACTGTAGTGACGACTATGCGTGAAAGGGTTAAACATGACAAACTTACAGCTTTCAGGATGGAAGGTGGGTTACAGACAGCCGGTACTGATTCCTCCTGAGCTTCGGTTTGAAGTGAATCCTGTAGCCTACTGTCCCGTGTATTTTACTGTTGCTTTGAGGACATTTCAGTCAAAAATCACCTAATAAATGAAGTGAATCCACAGGGTCTTCACGTCCTCAGATGATGGGAGTAAATGAAGACTTTTCTGCTGGTTCTTGCAGACTAACAGAAGTTATAGCATTCTTTTTTTGTACCGTTCGTAGGTCTGTGATTATAGTTAGGAAAACAATGGCGGACAGGACAGTTTCAACAGCAACTCTGTGGGCGCGGGTCACCTAGAGGTTGTTCTCGTTGTTCTAACGTCCCACCAGGAAACCCTTAAATGGCCTGAAAAATAGCACCGAGGTCATCAGTTTAAGGAAGTGCTGATCAGCGTTTTTTCAGACCCATTTTCTGAGAGATGGAGCAGGAGAAAAAGAAAGAGGATGGTCTTTTATTATACTATGGTGACCTGTAGACACACTGGGGACAGATATTGATGTTTAAAAGACATGGAAAAGTGCATTTTGCATAATAGGTGACCTTTAAGTAAACTGGGAGAAAAAGTTTGGAAACTTGTGTTTGGTAGATTATTTCTCTGTTGTTCCAATGCTAATTGACATTGTATTTCACATCGTTGGAAATCCTGTTTATTTACCTTCACAATGATGTCCAACTTGTAAGGATCATGCATTTGTGGGATGAGCAGCACAGCTGATTATGTGGGTAGCGCCCAAGAAAAATTTGCCAAAATGCTCCGCCAATGGTAAACAGTGTATTCTCCTGTTGGTGTTGACTCTTGTTTTGAGTTGTTTGGTGGATTGGATGATCGAACTCTCCAACATTAACAAGGTGTGGCAGCTGCCAATTCTCTGGTGCTTGCTGTTGTTTCCCTTTTCCCTGGTGTTTTTTTGGTTGAGTTGCTGAGTGATTAGAGGGTTATTCAGTTCACCTGTTGCGCAGGGTGTGGGGACTGGCTCTTAAATGATAGTTGAGAACAGCTTGGTGCATTCCCCTCTTGGCCAATCAGGGTGTAACGACGCCCTTTCTGTAGGGCTTAAAAGAGGAGGGAAACTGCACACCCAGTGTCATTCTGATCTCTCCTTCACTCAATGCAACATGTGTTATCAGCTTTATCAGAAACTCTGGTCTGTTTTGGGCCCTTTTGGGATTCTGTGATCTTTGTGTTTTGTTTGTTGAGAGTGTTGACTCTCCTAGTTGGGGAAACAAGTTAAGTGCCAACCAATTAGGTTACCTGCACTGGGACGTTTAGGTACTATTTGTGCAACGATCTGGCTTGCCTTACAATAGCCTAACGCCTGCAGGCTGTATTTTTGTATTCTATTCATTTGTTGATTTTCAATGAAACCCTTTATACCCATTTCTTTTAGTGTATTTTATTTGGGAAAACTTTAAAGGAGGGTAAAAGGAAAAACACAAACCAATATTTCAGTTTCCTTAATTGTTTGTTAATATAGAGGCATTTGTTCATTATTGAAGAGGCATTTGTTCATTATTATTATTAAGAAGGCATTTTATTTTATATTATTATGTGGATGGGAACTGTTTTTCAGTTCTGACTGAACAACTAAAGTCTGGGGAACTCAGTACCGCCACAAAGGAACAAACAAGACATATTGGCAATTTTACACTTTATTCATTTAATAAACCGTCAGGAGCCTCAGTAGCGGTGGAAGATCCATACGCAGCCACAACAGCCTGGCACCTCCTCCTCATGCTGGTCACAAACCTGGTCACATGTTGCTGTGGGATGGTGTTCCATTCCTCAACCAGGATTTGTTACAGGTCAGCCAGCGTTATGACTAGTCAGGATTAAATTGCGGATATCCCTTCAGAGATACCTGAGAATCCACCGGCCACTTCCAACGCTGCAGGTTCAAACCCAGAGTTTGACCTTTGACCTCTAAAACCTCACTAATTTGACTCAGAATGGCTCTATGTTTCTGTACAGATTAAAAAAATGAACATAAAAGAGGTATAGAGGTGACTTTGTTCAAAGTATTTCTCTAGTGTTGACATTCAGGTAGGATATGTGCTGCTTTACATAATTCATCTACATACATTTTTTTTTTTACTTTTATAATATTGTTTACAATGTATAATATTTTTTTTAACTTAATTACCAGTAAATAATGCTAATATTAAAAATAATCACGAGTCCCTCAGTCATAAAGGGTACATGGTTTTTACTGCAAAATATCATTGTTTATTACAGAACCGGCTCATGTTGTTAACCAGCACCTAAAATACCATTTAGAACATCTTTTATTACGTAATATTGATCGTTTCATTGATCAGCTTCAGCGTTGTTTAAATCACAACTTAAACAGATATCAGTACTTCTACTTTATAGCCACCATAATGTCATACAGTTGTTTTTATATTGAATACATTTATTCAGAGAGACAGACATATCAAAATTGTATTTTTTTGTGTTTTTTATTTATTTATTTATTTGTAATTTTATTAATATGATTATATATATACACAGTATATAGATATATACAAATATATAAACATATATATACCTGACCACCAGGAGAAACTGAAATATTATTGAATGAAAAAAATATTTAGGGGTAATTTAGAATATCCAAGTGCATATCTTTGGATATTGTGGGAGGAAACCTGAGCACCAGGAGAAAACCCACGCAGACACAGGCAAAATATACAAACTCCACACAGCCGGACAGCTGTTTGACTTACCCCTGTCCCATTGTCACAGACCACCACTTTTCTCCCCTCGCTGTCCATGCTTAAACAAATACAGCTCAAGATGCTCCCTCCTGTCAGGACAGGAGTCAGACTAACAAATGATCAATTCAAGATTATTACGCATGAATTTAGCAGTGACAGGTAAGCAGAAGTCTTCTAGCTACTCCTTCCAGCGTGGGCGGGATTATTGAATGTGAGGACGCCCATTTTCTGTGGCAGGGAAGAGGGGGAGGACCTACTTTTGAGGGAAACATGTAGTGCTCTTTTGAATGAGGCATTTAGAAATGATTTTTTAATAGTTGATATTTCCTTTGACTGCTCATTTTGCAACAAAGAGGAAGAATAATTGGTCCATTTATTATGTAGATATCCTTACTTTGCCCACTTCTGATGAGAACTTTCTCTACTTATGTTCACTGTGACAATAGAGGGGCTGGTTCTAGGCCCCTCTGGCCCCCCTAACTGTGGCAATGTAGATATCTACCATTTAGGAGAATTAAAGATATCTTGAATCCACCGGCCACCTCCAACGCTGCAGGTTGAAACCCAGAGTTTGACCTTTGACCTCTAAATCCTCACTAATTTGACTCACAATGGCTTCATGTTTGTGTACAGATTAAAAAAAATGAACATAAGAGAGGTATAGAGGTGTTCAACGTATTTCTCTAGTGTTGACATTCAGGTAGGATATGTGCTGCTTTACATAATTCATCTACATCATTTTTTTTACTTTTATAATATTGTTTATTATGTATAAAAAAAATTAAACCTAATTACCGGTAAATAATGCTAATATTAAAAATAATCACGAGCCCCTCAGTCATAAAGGTTACATGATTATTACTGCAAAATATCATTGTTTATTACAGAACCGGCGACTAAAATACCATTTGGAACATCTTTTATTACGTGACATCGATCGTTTTATTGATCGGCTTCAGCGTTGTTTAAATCACAACTTAAACAGATACCAGTACTTCTACTTTATAGCCATCATAATGTCATGCAGTTGTATTTATATTGTACACAATTATTCAGAGAGACAGACATATCAAAATTGTATTTGACTGTTTATTATTTATTTATTTTATTTTATTAGTAAATTAATTTGTATTACACATTGAAGTACAAATTTGTATACATTTACTGTATATATACATATATATACAGTAAAGGGCATATCTTTGGATATTGTGGGAGGAAACCTGAGCACCAGGAGAAAACCCACGCAGACACAGGCAGAATATACAAACTGCACACAGCCGGACAGCTGTTGGTGTCTGTATGAGGCTACAGTGCTAATCACTTAGTCACTATGTCGCCCCTAAAAGTTAAAGGGATAGTTTGGGTGTTTTGAAGTGGGGTTGTACGAGCTCCTCCATCCACTGTAAGTATCACGCCTACTATGGATAAGTACCTCATACAAGTAAAAGTACGCCACTTCAAAACACCCAAACTATCCCTTTAACAGGATGTGAGGGTGGAGACCTAGAGGGTGATGGGGTTGAGGGGGAGGAAGAGAGAAGAAGGGTTAGTAAATGGTTGTTCACACACACATTCACACACCGATGGCAGAGGCTACCATGCAAGGTGCCAACTTCGCCCATCAGGATCTAATCTAAACACTCATTCACACACCGATGGCTCAGCCTTCGGGAGCAATTTGGGGTTGAGTGTCTTGCTCAAGGACACATCGACATGTGACCGGAGCAAAGGGATCGAACCACCGACCTACCGATTGGTGGACGACCTGCTCCACCTACCTCTGAGCCACAGTCGCCCCGGAGGTACCTGAGGTAGGGAGGTGGAGGAAGGGTGGAGACGTAGAGGGTGATGGGGGTGAGAGGGAGGTGGAGAGAGGAAGGGTGAGGTAGATGAGGAGGGAGGTAGGGGTGGAGGAATGGAGGAGAGGTGAAGGGTGGAGGAAGAGGGAGCTACTGTTTTTCAACCTGAGCTGAACAGCCAGCAGCCTCCTCATCTAGCTGACTCTCACAGTCACTCTTTCTCTTTCTGAACATCCAGTGAAGAAAACCCTTCTTCTTCCTCTCCGGCTCCTTTTGTTCCTCCACCTCATCCTGCTCTGCTCCCTGTTTCACCTTGGCTTTCTGCTCCTCCTCTTCCTTTTCCATCCTCGTCAGCATTTTGCTTTTCATTTTCGCTAACATTGTCTCTCGATCCACGGTCCTCCGGCTAGAAAAGAATCCTCTCATCTTCTTCTTCATGTCCAGACAGATATCCTCCAGGAGCATCTTCTCTTTATCCATCTGTCGGGCTGTGGACACCCAGCTCTTGTCATTCGCCTCCAATTCCTCGTTGAAGTTTTTCTGAAGGTCCACGTTGTCGTCCAGCATCTGTTTGATTTTGGTCTTGTAGAACTGGTCTTTCGCTTCCAGGACCCTACAGGACTCCTCGTCTAGTTCCCTGCACTTGACCTCCCAGATTTCCTTGCATTCTACAAGTTCCTTTTCTTTCTCCGACAGCTTTTGTCTCGTCTCACTAAGCTTCTGAGAGAGACTCCACTTATACTCGCTGAAATCCAGGACTTCAGCGTCCTTCTGGTGGATCTGTTGCTCCAACTGGCTCACCCTCCACCAGAGTTCAGCCTGTGGTGTCCTGTCTTTCTCAGCCAGGTCCAACTTGTCCTCGAGGGCCTTTTTCTTGTCCTCCAACTGTTGTACTTTCGTCTCCCAGATCTTTTCTCTCACGGAAATGTTTTCTAAGAGGTCCTTTACAGTGTTGTATTTTGCCTCCCAGGCTTCTTGGCTCTTTATGAGTTCAAATACTTCAACCGACAGCGCCATAGAGCTTGGTAACAATAACGTTTGTCCTATGGAGATGTAAATAATGCAGTCGACCTCGTCGATTGTTAATGTTCAACCGGTTACCAGTCAGCTAACAATATCAGCAAGTGTGTGAGATGAAAATGTGTTGGTCTATCCATAACAATCGCTCGTCAAAGGATGAAAACTTCAAAGGAAGGCTGATGACATCACAGTGTGATGTCATCAGCCTTCCTTTGAAGTTTGTCATGAGATGTCATGAGAATGTGATGACATCACAGTGTGATGTCATGAGAATGTGATGTCATGAGAATGTGATGACATCACACTGTGATGTCATGAGAATGTGATGTCATGAGAATGTGATGACATCACACTGTGATGTCATGAGAATGTGATGTCATGAGAATGTGATGACATCACACTGTGATGTCATGAGAATGTGATGAAATGACAGGTAGTGTCATAGGGAAATACATTCCATCCCCCTCACATCATCATCATCATCATCATCATCATCATCATCATCATCACACCGGGACCAAATTAAAAACAACATGTTGAGTGAAACATTCTGCAAAATCTAAACTCTCATTTCAGCTCATAAAACCTTTAAAGAATGATAATAAACTTTGTAAACATGTAACGAATGAAATGCTGTTAATTTTCTGAACGCTGTGTATGGCGAGCTGTTTTAACATTTAATAGCTAAGCTTGACTATCAGGAATTAACATTAGAGATATCTATAACGTCATTGTGACTAGTCAAAACGACAGTTAGAGATATCTGTAATTCAGTTCTGACTATCCTAAATAACAGTAACAGATATCTCAAACCTCATCATGAGGTCAGAGTTGTTGTCATGAGGGGGGGCCCAAGGCCAGGGTCATGCAAAGGTCTATGGTTGACCCTTATATGGGATCAAGAACAACACTTAACTTAACACTTTTCTTTCGTTGACTTAAAGGGACTGTTTGTAAGAATCCGAAATGCTTGTTAACAGCGACACCTGTGACCTTAAATCACGGAAACCGACCCGCAATGATATATACGTTTAAGAAGTTACAAACAGTCCCTTTAACCAACATCAGTCCTGATCATAACTACCAAATATTTTTACTCTTAAAATGCCAATTTGTTAACATAATGCCACTGTTTCAAAAACAACACCACAATAATTGGATTATGTTCTGTATCCAAAATGCTACAGTGCTCGATAATACAGCAGCAATGCCCCTCATGCAAACATGAGAAAATGGCTCAATCTGGTGGAAAATTGTTAAATGTACAGTTTTGAAGCCAGGGCTCCACATTGAAAGCCTGATATGAGCCTGATTTTATGCTGTAATGGTCGTGGGATCAAAAGTGGTGGTTTTAATGGGTTTCAATGGGGACAGTTTGTCTGTATTTTGGCTACACAGTTTATTAAAGACTTATTACAGGAGGTTAAACTTCTAAAATTCCATTAGGTAGTAGTCTAATATCCAAAAACACAATGTATTATTAATAATATAATGCGCTCTGAAAGAAGTGTATTGATAATTCAACTTTTACTTTTAATACTTTAAAGATCTCATATTATGCTAATTTCCAGGTTCATAGGTGTATTTTAATGTTGTACTAGAACATGTTTACATGCTGTAATGTTCAAAAAACCCTAATTTCTTCTCATACTGTCTGCCTCGGTCTGCCTGCATAAAGCCTCTTTCACCCTCTGTCTGAAAAACTCTGATTCAGAGCCTGTCTCATCCCAGTCTGCTATGATTGGTCAGCGTTTCCTGGTCTCTGCTGTCAATCAAACGCCCTCAACACAGCGTCACTTTCTTCCCCGCCCTGCAGCCGAGAGAGAGAGCAGGAAAAGAGAGGAGTGACTTCCGTCTCAGCGCTACTGAGTTAATTATTTCTGGTAAAAGACACCTGATAAACGTATGAAAGTAATCAGAGTAATGGTATATTATTTACTGTAGAAGCTGTCTCTGTGTTACCATGACTACAGACCGGTTAACGTTACACTTACCATAGCTTACCATGCTGAAATAGACTTTATCCTGTCTGTCAACATAACTGAAGGTGGAACAAACAGTGTAAAATGATAAATACTCTTTATCAAGAATGAAGAAATGGATTACACAGAACTTTTGACTTGGAGTGTAACTTGTGTTGTCTGTATCAAAAGCTAGACCTAGCAGCTTAGACTTACTTTTACGTATTATTTAGCCCAAGAAAACGAAGAAGCTGCCAGTATTCACGTTGTAAACCATCTTGGTTTTGAGGAATTTTTTGTGCAATTACAATGGCTGGCCAAAGGGTGGCAGTGTATGGGATGATGCTATAACGTCCACTGAGGTGGCTGATGTGCAACTATACCATCAAAACCCATGCAAATACAAGAGAATGGCTTTTGAATAGCTGTCCACTGTAGTGACGACTATGCGTGAAAGGGTTAAACATGACAAACTTACAGCTTCCAGGATGGAAGGTGGGTTACAGACAGCCGGTACTGATTCCTCCTGAGCTTCGGTTTGAAGTGAATCCTGTAGCCTACTGTCCCGTGTATTTTACTGTTGCTTTGAGGACATTTCAGTCAAAAATCACCTAATAAATGAAGTGAATCCACAGGGTCTTCACGTCCTCAGATGATGGGAGTAAATGAAGACTTTTCTGCTGGTTCTTGCAGACTAACAGAAGTTATAGCATTCTTTTTTTGTACCGTTCGTAGGTCTGTGATTATAGTTAGGAAAACAATGGCGGACAGGACAGTTTCAACAGCAACTCTGTGGGCGCGGGTCACCTAGAGGTTGTTCTCGTTGTTCTAACGTCCCACCAGGAAACCCTTAAATGGCCTGAAAAATAGCACCGAGGTCACCAGTTTAAGGAAGTGCTGATCAGCGTTTTTTCAGACCCATTTTCTGAGAGATGGAGCAGGAGAAAAAGAAAGAGGATGGTCTTTTATTATACTATGGTGACCTGTAGACACACTGGGGACAGATATTGATGTTTAAAAGACATGGAAAAGTGCATTTTGCATAATAGGTGACCTTTAAGTAAACTGGGAGAAAAAGTTTGGAAACTTGTGTTTGGTAGATTATTTCTCTGTTGTTCCAATGCTAATTGACATTGTATTTCACATCGTTGGAAATCCTGTTTATTTACCTTCACAATGATGTCCAACTTGTAAGGATCATGCATTTGTGGGATGAGCAGCACAGCTGATTATGTGGGTAGCGCCCAAGAAAAATTTGCCAAAATGCTCCGCCAATGGTAAACAGTGTATTCTCCTGTTGGTGTTGACTCTTGTTTTGAGTTGTTTGGTGGATTGGATGATCGAACTCTCCAACATTAACAAGGTGTGGCAGCTGCCAATTCTCTGGTGCTTGCTGTTGTTTCCCTTTTCCCTGGTGTTTTTTTGGTTGAGTTGCTGAGTGATTAGAGGGTTATTCAGTTCACCTGTTGCGCAGGGTGTGGGGACTGGCTCTTAAATGATAGTTGAGAACAGCTTGGTGCATTCCCCTCTTGGCCAATCAGGGTGCAACGACGCCCTTTCTGTAGGGCTTAAAAGAGGAGGGAAACTGCACACCCAGTGTCATTCTGATCTCTCCTTCACTCAATGCAACATGTGTTATCAGCTTTATCAGAAACTCTGGTCTGTTTTGGGCCCTTTTGGGATTCTGTGATCTTTGTGTTTTGTTTGTTGAGAGTGTTGACTCTCCTAGTTGGGGAAACAAGTTAAGTGCCAACCAATTAGGTTACCTGCACTGGGACGTTTAGGTACTATTTGTGCAACGATCTGGCTTGCCTTACAATAGCCTAACGCCTGCAGGCTGTATTTTTGTATTCTATTCATTTGTTGATTTTCAATGAAACCCTTTATACCCATTTCTTTTAGTGTATTTTATTTGGGAAAACTTTAAAGGAGGGTAAAAGGAAAAACACAAACCAATATTTCAGTTTCCTTAATTGTTTGTTAATATAGAGGCATTTGTTCATTATTGAAGAGGCATTTGTTCATTATTATTATTAAGAAGGCATTTTATTTTATATTATTATGTGGATGGGAACTGTTTTTCAGTTCTGACTGAACAACTAAAGTCTGGGGAACTCAGTACCGCCACAAAGGAACAAACAAGACATATTGGCAATTTTACACTTTATTCATTTAATAAACCGTCAGGAGCCTCAGTAGCGGTGGAAGATCCATACGCAGCCACAACAGCCTGGCACCTCCTCCTCATGCTGGTCACAAACCTGGTCACATGTTGCTGTGGGATGGTGTTCCATTCCTCAACCAGGATTTGTTACAGGTCAGCCAGCGTTATGACTAGTCAGGATTAAATTGCGGATATCCCTTCAGAGATACCTGAGAATCCACCGGCCACTTCCAACGCTGCAGGTTCAAACCCAGAGTTTGACCTTTGACCTCTAAAACCTCACTAATTTGACTCAGAATGGCTCTATGTTTCTGTACAGATTAAAAAAATGAACATAAAAGAGGTATAGAGGTGACTTTGTTCAAAGTATTTCTCTAGTGTTGACATTCAGGTAGGATATGTGCTGCTTTACATAATTCATCTACATACATTTTTTTTTTTACTTTTATAATATTGTTTACAATGTATAAAATTTTTTTTAACTTAATTACCAGTAAATAATGCTAATATTAAAAATAATCACGAGTCCCTCAGTCATAAAGGGTACATGGTTTTTACTGCAAAATATCATTGTTTATTACAGAACCGGCTCATGTTGTTAACCAGCACCTAAAATACCATTTAGAACATCTTTTATTACGTAACATTGATCGTTTCATTGATCAGCTTCAGCGTTGTTTAAATCACAACTTAAACAGATATCAGTACTTCTACTTTATAGCCACCATAATGTCATACAGTTGTTTTTATATTGAATACATTTATTCAGAGAGACAGACATATCAAAATTGTATTTTTTTGTGTTTTTTATTTATTTATTTATTTGTAATTTTATTAATATGATTATATATATACACAGTATATAGATATATACAAATATATAAACATATATATACCTGACCACCAGGAGAAACTGAAATATTATTGAATGAAAAAAATATTTAGGGGTAATTTAGAATATCCAAGTGCATATCTTTGGATATTGTGGGAGGAAACCTGAGCACCAGGAGAAAACCCACGCAGACACAGGCAAAATATACAAACTCCACACAGCCGGACAGCTGTTTGACTTACCCCTGTCCCATTGTCACAGACCACCACTTTTCTCCCCTCGCTGTCCATGCTTAAACAAATACAGCTCAAGATGCTCCCTCCTGTCAGGACAGGAGTCAGACTAACAAATGATCAATTCAAGATTATTACGCATGAATTTAGCAGTGACAGGTAAGCAGAAGTCTTCTAGCTACTCCTTCCAGCGTGGGCGGGATTACTGAATGTGAGGACGCCCATTTTCTGTGGCAGGGAAGAGGGGGAGGACCTACTTTTGAGGGAAACATGTAGTGCTCTTTTGAATGAGGCATTTAGAAATGATTTTTTAATAGTTGATATTTCCTTTGACTGCTCATTTTGCAACAAAGAGGAAGAATAATTGGTCCATTTATTATGTAGATATCCTTACTTTGCCCACTTCTGATGAGAACTTTCTCTACTTATGTTCACTGTGACAATAGAGGGGCTGGTTCTAGGCCCCTCTGGCCCCCCTAACTGTGGCAATGTAGATATCTACCATTTAGGAGAATTAAAGATATCTTGAATCCACCGGCCACCTCCAACGCTGCAGGTTGAAACCCAGAGTTTGACCTTTGACCTCTAAATCCTCACTAATTTGACTCACAATGGCTTCATGTTTGTGTACAGATTAAAAAAAATGAACATAAGAGAGGTATAGAGGTGTTCAACGTATTTCTCTAGTGTTGACATTCAGGTAGGATATGTGCTGCTTTACATAATTCATCTACATCATTTTTTTTACTTTTATAATATTGTTTATTATGTATAAAAAAAATTAAACCTAATTACCGGTAAATAATGCTAATATTAAAAATAATCACGAGCCCCTCAGTCATAAAGGTTACATGATTATTACTGCAAAATATCATTGTTTATTACAGAACCGGCGACTAAAATACCATTTGGAACATCTTTTATTACGTGACATCGATCGTTTTATTGATCGGCTTCAGCGTTGTTTAAATCACAACTTAAACAGATACCAGTACTTCTACTTTATAGCCATCATAATGTCATGCAGTTGTATTTATATTGTACACAATTATTCAGAGAGACAGACATATCAAAATTGTATTTGACTGTTTATTATTTATTTATTTTATTTTATTAGTAAATTAATTTGTATTACACATTGAAGTACAAATTTGTATACATTTACTGTATATATACATATATATACAGTAAAGGGCATATCTTTGGATATTGTGGGAGGAAACCTGTGCACCAGGAGAAAACCCACGCAGACACAGGCAGAATATACAAACTGCACACAGCCGGACAGCTGTTGGTGTCTGTATGAGGCTACAGTGCTAATCACTTAGTCACTATGTCGCCCCTAAAAGTTAAAGGGATAGTTTGGGTGTTTTGAAGTGGGGTTGTACGAGCTCCTCCATCCACTGTAAGTATCACGCCTACTATGGATAAGTACCTCATACAAGTAAAAGTACGCCACTTCAAAACACCCAAACTATCCCTTTAACAGGATGTGAGGGTGGAGACCTAGAGGGTGATGGGGTTGAGGGGGAGGAAGAGAGAAGAAGGGTTAGTAAATGGTTGTTCACACACACATTCACACACCGATGGCAGAGGCTACCATGCAAGGTGCCAACTTCGCCCATCAGGATCTAATCTAAACACTCATTCACACACCGATGGCTCAGCCTTCGGGAGCAATTTGGGGTTGAGTGTCTTGCTCAAGGACACATCGACATGTGACCGGAGCAAAGGGATCGAACCACCGACCTACCGATTGGTGGACGACCTGCTCCACCTACCTCTGAGCCAGGGAGGTGGAGGAAGGGTGGAGACGTAGAGGGTGATGGGGGTGAGAGGGAGGTGGAGAGAGGAAGGGTGAGGTAGATGAGGAGGGAGGTAGGGGGTGGAGGAATGGAGGAGAGGTGAAGGGTGGAGGAAGAGGGAGCTACTGTTTTTCAACCTGAGCTGAACAGCCAGCAGCCTCCTCATCTAGCTGACTCTCACAGTCACTCTTTCTCTTTCTGAACATCCAGTGAAGAAAACCCTTCTTCTTCCTCTCCGGCTCCTTTTGTTCCTCCACCTCATCCTGCTCTGCTCCCTGTTTCACCTTGGCTTTCTGCTCCTCCTCTTCCGTTTTCCATCCTCGTCAGCATTTTGCTTTTCATTTTCGCTAACATTGTCTCTCGATCCACGGTCCTCCGGCTAGAAAAGAATCCTCTCATCTTCTTCTTCATGTCCAGACAGATATCCTCCAGGAGCATCTTCTCTTTATCCATCTGTCGGGCTGTGGACACCCAGCTCTTGTCATTCGCCTCCAATTCCTCGTTGAAGTTTTTCTGAAGGTCCACGTTGTCGTCCAGCATCTGTTTGATTTTGGTCTTGTAGAACTGGTCTTTCGCTTCCAGGACCCTACAGGACTCCTCGTCTAGTTCCCTGCACTTGACCTCCCAGATTTCCTTGCATTTTACAAGTTCCTTTTCTTTCTCCGACAGCTTTTGTCTCGTCTCACTAAGCTTGTGAGAGAGACTCCACTTATACTCGCTGAAATCCAGGACTTCAGCGTCCTTCTGGTGGATCTGTTGCTCCAACTGGCTCACCCTCCACCAGAGTTCAGCCTGTGGTGTCCTGTCTTTCTCAGCCAGGTCCAACTTGTCCTCGAGGGCCTTTTTCTTGTCCTCCAACTGTTGTACTTTCGTCTCCCAGATCTTTTCTCTCACGGAAATGTTTTCTAAGTGGTCCTTTACAGTGTTGTATTTTGCCTCCCAGGCTTCTTGGCTCTTTATGAGTTCAAATACTTCAACCGACAGCGCCATAGAGCTTGGTAACAATAATGTTTGTCCTATGGAGATGTAAATAATGCAGTCGACCTCGTCGATTGTTAATGTTCAACCGGTTACCAGTCAGCTAACAATATCAGCAAGTGTGTGAGATGAAAATGTGTTGGTCTATCCATAACAATCGTTCGTCAAAGGATGAAAACTTCAAAGGAAGGCTGATGACATCACAGTGTGATGTCATCAGCCTTCCTTTGAAGTTTGTCATGAGATGTCATGAGAATGTGATGACATCACACTGTGATGTCATGAGAATGTGATGTCATGAGAATGTGATTGACATCACACTGTGATGTCATGAGAATGTGATGTCATGAGAATGTGATGACATCACACTGTGATGTCATGAGAATGTGATGAAATGACAGGTAGTGTCATAGGGAAATACATTCCATCCCCCTCACATCATCATCATCATCATCATCATCATCATCATCATCATCACACCGGGACCAAATTAAAAACAACATGTTGAGTGAAACATTCTGCAAAATCTAAACTCTCATTTCAGCTCATAAAACCTTTAAAGAATGATAATAAACTTTGTAAACATGTAACGAATGAAATGCTGTTAATTTTCTGAACGCTGTGTATGGCGAGCTGTTTTAACATTTAATAGCTAAGCTTGACTATCAGGAATTAACATTAGAGATATCTATAACGTCATTGTGACTAGTCAAAACGACAGTTAGAGATATCTGTAATTCAGTTCTGACTATCCTAAATAACAGTAACAGATATCTCAAACCTCATCATGAGGTCAGAGTTGTTGTCATGAGGGGGGGCCCAAGGCCAGGGTCATGCAAAGGTCTATGGTTGACCCTTATATGGGATCAAGAACAACACTTAACTTAACACTTTTCTTTCGTTGACTTAAAGGGACTGTTTGTAAGAATCCGAAATGCTTGTTAACAGCGACACCTGTGACCTTAAATCACGGAAACCGACCCGCAATGATATATACGTTTAAGAAGTTACAAACAGTCCCTTTAACCAACATCAGTCCTGATCATAACTACCAAATATTTTTACTCTTAAAATGCCAATTTGTTAACATAATGCCACTGTTTCAAAAACAACACCACAATAATTGGATTATGTTCTGTATCCAAAATGCTACAGTGCTCGATAATACAGCAGCAATGCCCCTCATGCAAACATGAGAAAATGGCTCAATCTGGTGGAAAATTGTTAAATGTACAGTTTTGAAGCCAGGGCTCCACATTGAAAGCCTGATATGAGCCTGATTTTATGCTGTAATGGTCGTGGGATCAAAAGTGGTGGTTTTAATGGGTTTCAATGGGGACAGTTTGTCTGTATTTTGGCTACACAGTTTATTAAAGACTTATTACAGGAGGTTAAACTTCTAAAATTCCATTAGGTAGTAGTCTAATATCCAAAAACACAATGTATTATTAATAATATAATGCGCTCTGAAAGAAGTGTATTGATAATTCAACTTTTACTTTTAATACTTTAAAGATCTCATATTATGCTAATTTCCAGGTTCATAGGTGTATTTTAATGTTGTACTAGAACATGTTTACATGCTGTAATGTTCAAAAAACCCTAATTTCTTCTCATACTGTCTGCCTCGGTGTGCCTGCATAAAGCCTCTTTCACCCTCTGTCTGAAAAACTCTGATTCAGAGCCTGTCTCATCCCAGTCTGCTATGATTGGTCAGCGTTTCCTGGTCTCTGCTGTCAATCAAACGCCCTCAACACAGCGTCACTTTCTTCCCCGCCCTGCAGCCGAGAGAGAGAGCAGGAAAAGAGAGGAGTGACTTCCATCTCAGCGCTACTGAGTTAATTATTTCTGGTAAAAGACACCTGATAAACGTATGAAAGTAATCAGAGTAATGGTATATTATTTACTGTAGAAGCTGTCTCTGTGTTACCATGACTACAGACCGGTTAACGTTACACTTACCATAGCTTACCATGCTGAAATAGACTTTATCCTGTCTGTCAACATAACTGAAGGTGGAACAAACAGTGTAAAATGATAAATACTCTTTATCAAGAATGAAGAAATGGATTACACAGAACTTTTGACTTGGAGTGTAACTTGTGTTGTCTGTATCAAAAGCTAGACCTAGCAGCTTAGACTTACTTTTACGTATTATTTAGCCCAAGAAAACGAAGAAGCTGCCAGTATTCACGTTGTAAACCATCTTGGTTTTGAGGAATTTTTTGTGCAATTACAATGGCTGGCCAAAGGGTGGCAGTGTATGGGATGATGCTATAACGTCCACTGAGGTGGCTGATGTGCAACTATACCATCAAAACCCATGCAAATACAAGAGAATGGCTTTTGAATAGCTGTCCACTGTAGTGACGACTATGCGTGAAAGGGTTAAACATGACAAACTTACAGCTTCCAGGATGGAAGGTGGGTTACAGACAGCCGGTACTGATTCCTCCTGAGCTTCGGTTTGAAGTGAATCCTGTAGCCTACTGTCCCGTGTATTTTACTGTTGCTTTGAGGACATTTCAGTCAAAAATCACCTAATAAATGAAGTGAATCCACAGGGTCTTCACGTCCTCAGATGATGGGAGTAAATGAAGACTTTTCTGCTGGTTCTTGCAGACTAACAGAAGTTATAGCATTCTTTTTTTGTACCGTTCGTAGGTCTGTGATTATAGTTAGGAAAACAATGGCGGACAGGACAGTTTCAACAGCAACTCTGTGGGCGCGGGTCACCTAGAGGTTGTTCTCGTTGTTCTAACGTCCCACCAGGAAACCCTTAAATGGCCTGAAAAATAGCACCGAGGTCACCAGTTTAAGGAAGTGCTGATCAGCGTTTTTTCAGACCCATTTTCTGAGAGATGGAGCAGGAGAAAAGAAAGAGGATGGTCTTTTATTATACTATGGTGACCTGTAGACACACTGGGGACAGATATTGATGTTTAAAAGACATGGAAAAGTGCATTTTGCATAATAGGTGACCTTTAAGTAAACTGGGAGAAAAAGTTTGGAAACTTGTGTTTGGTAGATTATTTCTCTGTTGTTCCAATGCTAATTGACATTGTATTTCACATCGTTGGAAATCCTGTTTATTTACCTTCACAATGATGTCCAACTTGTAAGGATCATGCATTTGTGGGATGAGCAGCACAGCTGATTATGTGGGTAGCGCCAAGAAAAATTTGCCAAAATGCTCCGCCAATGGTAAACAGTGTATTCTCCTGTTGGTGTTGACTCTTGTTTTGAGTTGTTTGGTGGATTGGATGATCGAACTCTCCAACATTAACAAGGAACAAACAAGACATATTGGCAATTTTACACTTTATTCATTTAATAAACCGTCAGGAGCCTCAGTAGCGGTGGAAGATCCATACGCAGCCACAACAGCCTGGCACCTCCTCCTCATGCTGGTCACAAACCTGGTCACATGTTGCTGTGGGATGGTGTTCCATTCCTCAACCAGGATTTGTTACAGGTCAGCCAGCGTTATGACTAGTCAGGATTAAATTGCGGATATCCCTTCAGAGATACCTGAGAATCCACCGGCCACTTCCAACGCTGCAGGTTCAAACCCAGAGTTTGACCTTTGACCTCTAAAACCTCACTAATTTGACTCAGAATGGCTCTATGTTTCTGTACAGATTAAAAAAATGAACATAAAAGAGGTATAGAGGTGACTTTGTTCAAAGTATTTCTCTAGTGTTGACATTCAGGTAGGATATGTGCTGCTTTACATAATTCATCTACATACATTTTTTTTTTTACTTTTATAATATTGTTTACAATGTATAATATTTTTTTTAACTTAATTACCAGTAAATAATGCTAATATTAAAAATAATCACGAGTCCCTCAGTCATAAAGGGTACATGGTTTTTACTGCAAAATATCATTGTTTATTACAGAACCGGCTCATGTTGTTAACCAGCACCTAAAATACCATTTAGAACATCTTTTATTACGTAACATTGATCGTTTCATTGATCAGCTTCAGCGTTGTTTAAATCACAACTTAAACAGATATCAGTACTTCTACTTTATAGCCACCATAATGTCATACAGTTGTTTTTATATTGAATACATTTATTCAGAGAGACAGACATATCAAAATTGTATTTTTTTGTGTTATTTATTTATTTATTTATTTGTAATTTTATTAATATGATTATATATATACACAGTATATAGATATATACAAATATATAAACATATATATACCTGACCACCAGGAGAAACTGAAATATTATTGAATGAAAAAAATATTTAGGGGTAATTTAGAATATCCAAGTGCATATCTTTGGATATTGTGGGAGGAAACCTGAGCACCAGGAGAAAACCCACGCAGACACAGGCAAAATATACAAACTCCACACAGCCGGACAGCTGTTTGACTTACCCCTGTCCCATTGTCACAGACCACCACTTTTCTCCCCTCGCTGTCCATGCTTAAACAAATACAGCTCAAGATGCTCCCTCCTGTCAGGACAGGAGTCAGACTAACAAATGATCAATTCAAGATTATTACGCATGAATTTAGCAGTGACAGGTAAGCAGAAGTCTTCTAGCTACTCCTTCCAGCGTGGGCGGGATTACTGAATGTGAGGACGCCCATTTTCTGTGGCAGGGAAGAGGGGGAGGACCTACTTTTGAGGGAAACATGTAGTGCTCTTTTGAATGAGGCATTTAGAAATGATTTTTTAATAGTTGATATTTCCTTTGACTGCTCATTTTGCAACAAAGAGGAAGAATAATTGGTCCATTTATTATGTAGATATCCTTACTTTGCCCACTTCTGATGAGAACTTTCTCTACTTATGTTCACTGTGACAATAGAGGGGCTGGTTCTAGGCCCCTCTGGCCCCCCTAACTGTGGCAATGTAGATATCTACCATTTAGGAGAATTAAAGATATCTTGAATCCACCGGCCACCTCCAACGCTGCAGGTTGAAACCCAGAGTTTGACCTTTGACCTCTAAATCCTCACTAATTTGACTCACAATGGCTTCATGTTTGTGTACAGATTAAAAAAAATGAACATAAGAGAGGTATAGAGGTGTTCAACGTATTTCTCTAGTGTTGACATTCAGGTAGGATATGTGCTGCTTTACATAATTCATCTACATCATTTTTTTTACTTTTATAATATTGTTTATTATGTATAAAAAAATTAAACCTAATTACCGGTAAATAATGCTAATATTAAAAATAATCACGAGCCCCTCAGTCATAAAGGTTACATGATTATTACTGCAAAATATCATTGTTTATTACAGAACCGGCGACTAAAATACCATTTGGAACATCTTTTATTACGTGACATCGATCGTTTTATTGATCGGCTTCAGCGTTGTTTAAATCACAACTTAAACAGATACCAGTACTTCTACTTTATAGCCATCATAATGTCATGCAGTTGTATTTATATTGTACACAATTATTCAGAGAGACAGACATATCAAAATTGTATTTGACTGTTTATTATTTATTTATTTTATTTTATTAGTAAATTAATTTGTATTACACATTGAAGTACAAATTTGTATACATTTACTGTATATATACATATATATACAGTAAAGGGCATATCTTTGGATATTGTGGGAGGAAACCTGTGCACCAGGAGAAAACCCACGCAGACACAGGCAGAATATACAAACTGCACACAGCCGGACAGCTGTTGGTGTCTGTATGAGGCTACAGTGCTAATCACTTAGTCACTATGTCGCCCCTAAAAGTTAAAGGGATAGTTTGGGTGTTTTGAAGTGGGGTTGTACGAGCTCCTCCATCCACTGTAAGTATCACGCCTACTATGGATAAGTACCTCATACAAGTAAAAGTACGCCACTTCAAAACACCCAAACTATCCCTTTAACAGGATGTGAGGGTGGAGACCTAGAGGGTGATGGGGTTGAGGGGGAGGAAGAGAGAAGAAGGGTTAGTAAATGGTTGTTCACACACACATTCACACACCGATGGCAGAGGCTACCATGCAAGGTGCCAACTTCGCCCATCAGGATCTAATCTAAACACTCATTCACACACCGATGGCTCAGCCTTCGGGAGCAATTTGGGGTTGAGTGTCTTGCTCAAGGACACATCGACATGTGACCGGAGCAAAGGGATCGAACCACCGACCTACCGATTGGTGGACGACCTGCTCCACCTACCTCTGAGCCACAGTCGCCCGGAGGTACCTGAGGTAGGGAGGTGGAGGAAGGGTGGAGACGTAGAGGGTGATGGGGGTGAGAGGGAGGTGGAGAGAGAAGGGTGAGGTAGATGAGGAGGGAGGTAGGGGTGGAGGAATGGAGGAGAGGTGAAGGGTGGAGGAAGAGGGAGCTACTGTTTTTCAACCTGAGCTGAACAGCCAGCAGCCTCCTCATCTAGCTGACTCTCACAGTCACTCTTTCTCTTTCTGAACATCCAGTGAAGAAAACCCTTCTTCTTCCTCTCCGGCTCCTTTTGTTCCTCCACCTCATCCTGCTCTGCTCCCTGTTTCACCTTGGCTTTCTGCTCCTCCTCTTCCTTTTCCATCCTCGTCAGCATTTTGCTTTTCATTTTCGCTAACATTGTCTCTCGATCCACGGTCCTCCGGCTAGAAAAGAATCCTCTCATCTTCTTCTTCATGTCCAGACAGATATCCTCCAGGAGCATCTTCTCTTTATCCATCTGTCGGGCTGTGGACACCCAGCTCTTGTCATTCGCCTCCAATTCCTCGTTGAAGTTTTTCTGAAGGTCCACGTTGTCGTCCAGCATCTGTTTGATTTTGGTCTTGTAGAACTGGTCTTTCGCTTCCAGGACCCTACAGGACTCCTCGTCTAGTTCCCTGCACTTGACCTCCCAGATTTCCTTGCATTTTACAAGTTCCTTTTCTTTCTCCGACAGCTTTTGTCTCGTCTCACTAAGCTTCTGAGAGAGACTCCACTTATACTCGCTGAAATCCAGGACTTCAGCGTCCTTCTGGTGGATCTGTTGCTCCAACTGGCTCACCCTCCACCAGAGTTCAGCCTGTGGTGTCCTGTCTTTCTCAGCCAGGTCCAACTTGTCCTCGAGGGCCTTTTTCTTGTCCTCCAACTGTTGTACTTTCGTCTCCCAGATCTTTTCTCTCACGGAAATGTTTTCTAAGAGGTCCTTTACAGTGTTGTATTTTTGCCTCCCAGGCTTCTTGGCTCTTTATGAGTTCAAATACTTCAACCGACAGCGCCATAGAGCTTGGTAACAATAACGTTTGTCCTATGGAGATGTAAATAATGCAGTCGACCTCGTCGATTGTTAATGTTCAACCGGTTACCAGTCAGCTAACAATATCAGCAAGTGTGTGAGATGAAAATGTGTTGGTCTATCCATAACAATCGTCTCGTCAAAGGATGAAAACTTCAAAGGAAGGCTGATGACATCACAGTGTGATGTCATCAGCCTTCCTTTGAAGTTTGTCATGAGATGTCATGAGAATGTGATGACATCACACTGTGATGTCATGAGAATGTGATGTCATGAGAATGTGATTGACATCACACTGTGATGTCATGAGAATGTGATGTCATGAGAATGTGATGACATCACACTGTGATGTCATGAGAATGTGATGTCATGAGAATGTGATGACATCACACTGTGATGTCATGAGAATGTGATGAAATGACAGGTAGTGTCATAGGGAAATACATTCCATCCCCCTCACATCATCATCATCAATCATCATCATCATCATCATCATCATCACACCGGGACCAAATTAAAAAACAACATGTTGAGTGAAACATTCTGCAAAATCTAAACTCTCATTTCAGCTCATAAAACCTTTAAAGAATGATAATAAACTTTGTAAACATGTAACGAATGAAATGCTGTTATTTTCTGAACGCTGTGTATGGCGAGCTGTTTTAACATTTAATAGCTAAGCTTGACTATCAGGAATTAACATTAGAGATATCTATAACGTCATTGTGACTAGTCAAAACGACAGTTAGAGATATCTGTAATTCAGTTCTGACTATCCTAAATAACAGTAACAGATATCTCAAACCTCATCATGAGGTCAGAGTTGTTGTCATGAGGGGGGGCCCAAGGCCAGGGTCATGCAAAGGTCTATGGTTGACCCTTATATGGGATCAAGAACAACACTTAACTTAACACTTTTCTTTCGTTGACTTAAAGGGACTGTTTGTAAGAATCCGAAATGCTTGTTAACAGCGACACCTGTGACCTTAAATCACGGAAACCGACCCGCAATGATATATACGTTTAAGAAGTTACAAACAGTCCCTTTAACCAACATCAGTCCCTGATCATAACTACCAAATATTTTTACTCTTAAAATGCCAATTTGTTAACATAATGCCACTGTTTCAAAAACAACACCCACAATAATTGGATTATGTTCTGTATCCAAAATGCTACAGTGCTCGATAATACAGCAGCAATGCCCCTCATGCAAACATGAGAAAATGGCTCAATCTGGTGGAAAATTGTTAAATGTACAGTTTTGAAGCCAGGGCTCCACATTGAAAGCCTGATATGAGCCTGATTTTATGCTGTAATGGTCGTGGGATCAAAAGTGGTGGTTTTAATGGGTTTCAATGGGGACAGTTTGTCTGTATTTTGGCTACACAGTTTATTAAAGACTTATTACAGGAGGTTAAACTTCTAAAATTCCATTAGGTAGTAGTCTAATATCCAAAAACACAATGTATTATTAATAATATAATGCGCTCTGAAAGAAGTGTATTGATAATTCAACTTTTACTTTTAATACTTTAAAGATCTCATATTATGCTAATTTCCAGGTTCATAGGTGTATTTTAATGTTGTACTAGAACATGTTTACATGCTGTAATGTTCAAAAAACCCTAATTTCTTCTCATACTGTCTGCCTCGGTGCTGCCTGCATAAAGCCTCTTTCACCCTCTGTCTGAAAAACTCTGATTCAGAGCCTGTCTCATCCCAGTCTGCTATGATTGGTCAGCGTTTCCTGGTCTCTGCTGTCAATCAAACGCCCTCAACACAGCGTCACTTTCTTCCCCGCCCTGCAGCCGAGAGAGAGAGCAGGAAAAGAGAGGAGTGACTTCCATCTCAGCGCTACTGAGTTAATTATTTCTGGTAAAAGACACCTGATAAACGTATGAAAGTAATCAGAGTAATGGTATATTATTTACTGTAGAAGCTGTCTCTGTGTTACCATGACTACAGACCGGTTAACGTTACACTTACCATAGCTTACCATGCTGAAATAGACTTTATCCTGTCTGTCAACATAACTGAAGGTGGAACAAACAGTGTAAAATGATAAATACTCTTTATCAAGAATGAAGAAATGGATTACACAGAACTTTTGACTTGGAGTGTAACTTGTGTTGTCTGTATCAAAAGCTAGACCTAGCAGCTTAGACTTACTTTTACGTATTATTTAGCCCAAGAAAACGAAGAAGCTGCCAGTATTCACGTTGTAAACCATCTTGGTTTTGAGGAATTTTTGTGCAATTACAATGGCTGGCCAAAGGGTGGCAGTGTATGGGATGATGCTATAACGTCCACTGAGGTGGCTGATGTGCAACTATACCATCAAAACCCATGCAAATACAAGAGAATGGCTTTTGAATAGCTGTCCACTGTAGTGACGACTATGCGTGAAAGGGTTTATTTTTAAACATGACAAACTTACAGGCTTCCAGGATTGGAAGGTGCTGTTACGAACAGCCGGTACTGATTCCTCCTGAGCTTTCGGTTTGGAAGTGAATTCCTGTTAGCCTACTGTTTCCCGGTGTATTTTACTGTTTGCTTTGAGGACATTTCAGTC